>NW_007732770.1:64834-85495 GCF_000696425.1 Galeopterus variegatus
AATATCCGCCCAGGCGGGGAGGGTCATTTTTGGTTTCTCTAGCTCAGCCCTAGGGATAGCAGCTGTTCCTTATATTTGCTGCTCTTGCACTCTTTAGGGCTCTCTCTAACCCTTACTATACAGTTCACTGTTTTTCCAATCTCCTGTTAATACTTCTGTATATTAAACTTCAAATTACTGTTCAGATTGCTGTGTGGTTTCTTTCTCTTGATTGGACCCTGAGTGATACAGAATTGCTCCTTCTTCTTGTATTTTCTGAAAGAGTGTGTAAGGTTGGTATTATTTCATCCTTAAAAATTTGGTAAAATTGACCAGGAAAGCCTTCTGGGTTTGGAAGTCATTTTGCGTGAAAAAATTTTTTTTTATTATCAATTAAATTTCTTTAATAGAGGGTTACTCAGATTTTCTAATTTTTTTGAGTCAGTCTAATTAGTTGTGTTTTTGAAAAGAAATTTCCCATTTTATCTAAGTCACCAAATTTATTAGCATGAAGTTGTTCACAACATTTTCTTATTATTCTGTGAAGTCTGTAGGATCTCTAGTGGTAACACCTATTTCATTCTGGATATTGGTAATTTGTACAATCTCTCTTCTTGATAAATCTAGTGAGGGGTTAGCACTTTTAGTCTTTTTAAAGAACAAATTTTGGCTTTATTCATTTTCTCTTTTGTCTCTTCATTTCATTAAATTATTCTCTTTTCTTCTACTTACTTTGGTTGAGTTTCTTCTATTTACTTTTTTTTCTAGTTTCTTAAGGTGGAATCCTAGACAATTAATTATGTTATGATATAGGCATTTAAACTGATTTATCTGCATACCACAAAATTTCATATGTTATGTTTTCATAACTACTCAGTTCAAAATATTTTCTCATTTCTCTTATGATTGTTTTCTTTGACCCATGGGTTAAATACAAGTATGATATTTGATTTACAATTATTTTGTTCTTTCTCCCTTATTGTTATTGGTTTCTAATTTAATTCCTTTGTGACCAAATAACATACTCTGGAAATTTTCAACTTTTTGGAATCTATTAACACTTATTTTATGACCTAAAATATGGTCTTTCCTGAATGTTTAATATGCACTTGAAATTTATATTTTGCGGTGGTTGTGTGTAGCATTTTGCAAGTGTCAATGAGGTCAAATAGGTTGATAGTGTTCAGATATCCTATATCCTTACTCCTATTTTTGTCTACTTCTTCTATCAATTACTGAAAGAGGGGTGTTACAATCTGCATCTATGACTGTGGATTTGTCTATTTCTTTCTTTAGTTCTGTCAGTTTGACTCCATAAATGTTGAAGCTCTGTCATCAGGGTCATACATTTTAAAAATTGTTATGTCTCCCCCAGCTGCAACTAAGTACGCTGCCACCACTACCCCAGGACCCTGCTAGGGTCCTGAGTCACGAAGCCAGGGGCAGCCAAACCTAGGTAAAGAGCATACCAAAAACACCGTTTCCCCACAGGTAGACCACCACAGCCACCACAATTGCCATGGCTGCTGCAAAGGCAGCTAGTCTCTACAGCAGCAGTCACAGCTACCGTACAGATGGCACGCCAGACTCTCCGCTGCATTGACAAGGGAGAAGCACCAGTGTAGACCAAAAAGAAAAAAAAAAAAGAGGTCTTCTCTCTCCACAAAGCACACTCCAGAGTAATAGAAGCATCTATCTTACAATAATAGGGGAGGAGGACTTGATCACACCTGTCTCAGTACTGGACAGATCAACTAGGCAACAAACCAACATAGGAACAGTTAATCTATCAGATGGAGAGAACAAATCTATGGTTATTAGCAGGGGAGGAGGAAGGGGAGAGATTGGATAAAGTGCATTAAAGAATAAGTATGATTTGTAATAATGGATATGCTAGTAAAAAATAAAATTAAAAAATTGTTACATCTTGCTAATTAATTGTCCTTTTCCATCTTATGAAATGTCCTTCTTGTCTTGAGAGCTCTGTCTTGAAGCCTACATTGTCTGATACCAATATAGCAAAACCAATTTTCTTAGCTTTAGTGCTTGCATTGTATGTCTTTTTCTATCCATTTACATTCCACTTATTTGTGTTTTTATATTTAAATGGTCTATCTTATAGATAGCATAAAGTTGGGCTTTGCTTTTTATGTAGTTTCTTTTGACAAACTCTGCCTTTCAATTGGGATGTGTAATATATTTACTTCTAATGTAAATATTTATGTGGTTGGGTGTAACTTTGCCATCTTGCTATTTCTTTTTCATTTGCCCCTTCAATTTTTTGTTCCTCCCTTGCTCCTTTGCTGCCTCCTTTTGGATTGATCAGATGTTTTTGTTATTCCATTTTATTCCCTCTATTGGCTTTTTAGCTCTATAGCTTTTCATTATTTTGGTTATTTCCTTCCAACAGTGTAAGGCCATTTGCCCATTCCCTTCAACCTTGTGCTATGTATATAAACCTATCTCACATTATTATTGTTTTTGTGTTCCTTGCATTATTATTATTATTTTTTTTTGCTTTAAGAAGTCTATTTTCTTTTAAGAAAATTACAAGAGTAAAAAATAACATGGATTTTTATGTTTATCAACGCATTTACCATTTTTGGTGCTCTTCATTCTTTTCTGTGGATCTGAGTTCCCATCTGATATCATTTTTCTTCAGTATGAAGAACCTCCTTCATCATTTCTTATAGCCCATGTCCATTGGAGACAAATTATCCCAGATTTCATTTATCTGATAATGTCTTTATTTCACACTCAACTTGAGGGATGTTTTTGGTGGATATGGAGTTTTGGTTGATATTTTATTTTTCTCTTTCAGGACCTTAATGATGTCATTCCATTGTCTTCTGGCATCCATTGTTTCTCATGAAAAGTCACATACCATTCATATCACTGATTTTCTGAATGCAATGTGTCTTTTCTCTGATTGCTTAAGATTTTTACCTTTTCTTTGATTTTCTGCAGTTTGACTATGATGTACCTAGGTGTTTTTCTTTGTATATTCTACTTGGAGTTTGCTTAGATTCTTGGATTTGCAAGTCAATGTTCATTATCAAATTTTGGTGGGATTAGCTCAACCTGAACTATATAGACCAACAGTAGAGAAAGGACCATGCCTAGAGGGGAAATTGACTTGCTGATATCAAAAGAGAGAGTGAACACATGCCGGGCAGGCTAAAATTTTGGTTATTTCTTCAAAATTTTTTTTCTGCTTCAAGTTCACTCTCTTCTCCTCCTAAGACTCTAATTACATGCACATTAGGCAATTTGTTATTGTCTCACAGGTGCCTGAGATTCTATTTAAATTTCTTTATTATTATATTTTCTGTGTTCTTCAGATTGGCTAACTTCCCTGGCTTCTGCTGCCATCTCCAGTCTGCTGTTAAGTCCATCTAATGAAATTTTCATTTCAGTTATTTTAGTTTTTAGTCTCAGGATTTCCATTCAATTTTTTTTTTTAACTTTGGTTTTAGAATAGTTTTAGATTTAAAGTGTCAGGATAGTACAAAGAGTTATCATATACCTTGTATGCAGTTTCCCAGTTAACACAGTACATTACTATGGTACAACTATTATTAATACATTATTATTAACTAAACTTTGTACTTCATTTAGATTTTTATTAGTTTCCCCCTAATGTTTGTTTTCTGTCTCAGGATCCCATCCAGGATATCACATTACATTTAATCACAATTTCTCCTCATGCTTCTCTGGTCTGTGATAGTTTCTCAAACTTTCCTTGTTTTTGATGACCTTGACATTTTGAAGAGTATGTACTGTGCAGCTGTTTCATAAGATGTCTTTCCATTTGGGTTTGTCTGGTGTCATGGCTAGGCTGGGGTTCTAGGTTGTTGAGAGAAAGACCATGAAGGTGAAGTGCTATTCTTATCAGCCCAGTGGAAAGGGAGTTCTTTTTCTCTCTAAAGCTCCAGTAATAGTCCCAGGAAGGGCTCCCATTGGCCCATCCTGGATCACTTGTTTATCTATGAACCAATAGCATAGCTGGAAGGATAGAATACACGGTTTGGCCAGGCTGGTCCACATGGCCACCTTTGGAGCTGAGAGTGGGGTTAGCTCTACCTGAGTTATACGTACCAACAATGGAGGAGGGCCCATTCTTTGAGGAGAAATGGAGATGCTGATATAAAAAGACGGGGCACATGCTGGGAAGGTTAAAGCAACAGGTGGCCTCTCAAAGAGCCATCACAGGCTGGTCTCAACTTGTTTTTTTATAAGTATTTCTTTTTCTTTTTTTTCCTTTTTGTCCTTTTTCGTGTCCGGCAACGGATCGCAACCCTCAGTGTCACGCCCGTACCGGACCGGGACCGGCAACAGGATCGCAAACCTCGGTGCTGCGCCTGCACCTCGCTCAGCCAGTGAGCGGGAACCGGTCTGCATGTGGGATCCGAACCCTCGGTCTATTTTGATATTTCATACTCTTAAATAATATATTACTTAGTCTGGAAGACTGAGTAACAAGCAAAAACCTAGCAGTATAAAAAAAAAAAAACCCAACGTTACCACTCTTAGGTGAAGGCTATGAGAATAAGGTGGGATTGATCATGGTCTAATTTCAGCTTCTCTGAGAGCTTTTGAGAGTCCCTTTAGCAGAGGTCAGTGGGCTAGGCCATGGTCTAATATATTTTACCTCAGTGGGGACATTAGTCTAAATTAAATAGTATCCCATTACTGGCATGGCTGTCCCTTATTGATCATACATAACATATAAGAAGCAAAAGATCCAACAGAAGAGAGAGGCAAAGATAATCCCTCTGAGAATAGTTAAGGGAGGTCCAAGGACAACAGCAAACCAGGTGGAGCTAGACAACCAACCAGACCAGAGCCATGTCTCAAAAGTTGGACATGTCATTACCAAAATCCTTCACCATCATAATGTTTTTAAATATGAACACGTCTTGATCTATCTGTCCCAAATTTCTTTCAAATATGGCTTTTCTCTACCATTATGGAGTTCTTCTCTCTCCTTCTCACTAGCTCTCAGGAGTTAGTGTAATCAGAAAACTTATGTGGGTTACATGAGGGTCCTCAGCTGATCCCGGCATAGGGTGAGAAGGAGAAGAGCTGAGAAGCGTAAAATACACAGTGGCTCTCTTGACCACATGACCAGGCCCAGCCCATGCTAGGGCTCATTAGACACCCCAATCAACTAATGCCAACATCAAGGTGAATCAGATGTTGGAATGATCTGATAAGGATTTTAAAGCAACCGTTACGAAAATGATTGATCAAGAAAGTAGAAATTCTTTTGAGATAAATTAAAAAACAGAAAAATCTCAGCAAAGAAGTAAAATAAACAAACGGAAATAATAGAATGGAAAAAATATAATAACAGAAATAAAAAAACCTCACTGGATAGATTTAAGAGGAGAATGGGGAGTACAACAGATAGAATTTATATAGGAGATGCTCAGTTTCCTTGGGCTCAGGTTTCAGGACATGCCTCTGGGTTTCCAGCCACTCCCTGAGGTCTCAGGGTCCCTCCTCTGAGCTCTCCCTTGGAGAAAAGTTACTGTTGCCAGTTAGACCTAATTTTAGCACTAACACAGGGAAAGTGAGACCAGGAGGGACTGGCTTATGCAAATCCAGTGGCTGGGCATGCTCAGTAGAGAGCACAGAACATTCTTGAATATGCCTGGTGCATGTGATATGGTCTGACCAATGAACGTGCTCCAGGAAGAGACCAACTGAGCATGTGCAAGACTAAATACATAACTGGGAGCCACCCCCTTAATTAAATATTCATTAGATAGAGAAACTATAAAATCTAAATCCCAGCAGAAGGTGGGGTTGTTGCTCACTTTCCTGGAGGCAACTTGCACTTTGATGCATTAGATAGAGAAACTATAAAAGCTAAATCCCAGCAGAAGGTGGGGTTGTTGCTCACTTTCCTGGAGGCAACTTGCACTTTGATGGCTGAGGTGTGTAAAATTTTCAGCATGCAGGGGCTCATTCTCTTGAACCAGCCTGCACTTTGTATTGAATTTTAAGTATGTATTTCTTGCTTTTGTGTTAAACTTGCTGTGGGCCCTGATCAATCTATGCTTCACTCTCTCTGTGGAACCTGTATTTCTTAACTATTGTATTAAACTTGTTCTCACTGTCTATTGTGACTCTGCCCTTGAATTCTTTCCTGTGGTGGAGTTAAGAACCTGGTAAGAAAACTGGTTGGGTTGAGGCTGACTATCAGGTGTCCCCCAGACCATACATCTGACATCAAAATCATTGATCTTGAGGACAGCTCAATAGAATTTACCCAATCTGAATGACAGAGATAAAATGGAAAGAAAGAAAGAATGAATGAAAAAAAGAAAGAAAGAAAATACAGAGTCTCAGGAAGCTGTGGGACAATAACAAAAGATCCAACACTTGTATTATTGGCATTCCAGAAGAGAAGGGAAAGAAAGTGGGGTTGAAAGAGTATTCAAATAAATAGTAGTTTAAAACTCTCCACATTTGGTGAAAGACATAAATACACAGATTCAAGAAACTAGGCTAACCTTAAATTAGGTTAACCAAAAAGTCTATGACAAGACACATCATAATCAAGCTTCCAAAAACTAAAGACAAAGACAAATTCTTGAAAGCAGCCAGAGGGAAATGACACATTAACCTGTAAAAGAGCATCAATTCTGATGAAAGCAGATTTCTTCTCTGATATATAAAGAAAATGAAATTTTCTTTAAAGGCCAGAAAGGAGTGGCAGAACATTTTTCAAGTACTGAAAGGAAAAACTCAAACACAATTTACATGTCTAGTGAAACTATCCTTCAGGAATAAAAGACAAGAGCAAACAAAAAAATTTGTCACTAGAAGACCTATACTTAAACAACAGATAAAGAAAATTCTTCAAACAGAAAGGAAATGATAAAAGAAAAAATCTTAGAGCATCAGGAAACAAGAAAAACAACAAATTAAGCAGAAATATGGGTACGTACAATAGACTATCCTTCTTCTCATGGGTTTTATAGATCATATATGGTGACTGTAACAAAAATTATACCATCTGATGCTTAAGACAATGATATTTAAAAGTGGGGAGGGTAAATAGGCCTAAATGGAAGTAAGGTTTCCACACTTCACTTGAAGTGGGAAAATATTGATTCCAGTAGACTGTGGTAAGTCACATATGTACACTGTAATTCCAGAACAACCACTAAGAAAACTATACAAAATGATACTCTCAAACACACTATAAATAAGTAAAGATAGAACCTTAAAAATGTTCAACTAACCCACAGGAAACAGGAAAGAAAGAGAAAACAAATCTTAAAAATGGCAGAGTAAGACCTAATACATCAATAATGACCTTAAATGTAAATGGCCTAAATATACCACTTGAAAGGCAGATATTAAAAGAGAGAACATAAAAAAACATGACCCGACTATATGCTGTTTATAAGAAACTCACTATTCAATAACATCAATAGGTTGAAAGAAAAGTGGTAGGAAAAGTTACATAATGTAGAAAAAATAGACTGATTCCTCAAAAACAACAAAACACCAAAATTTAGCCAAGAGAAATAAATAATCTGAATATTTCTATAATAAAGAATTGAATTCATAAGTAAAATCTGAAAAAAAAATCTCCAGGCCCCAGATTGTTTCAATGGAGAATTCCACCAAATATTTAAGAATTAACACCAATTTAATACAATTTTTTACAGAAAATAAAAGAGGGAATGCTTTCATCTCAGTTTATGAGATCAGCATTACTCTGATACCAAAACCAGATAAAAACTGTAAAACAAAAATATAAACAAAAACAAAACTATGGGCCAATTTCTCTCATGACTTAGACACAGAATATGTTAGCAAGTCAAATTCATCAGTGTATAAGAAAGAATTATACACCATGACCAGGTGTGCAAGATTTGTTTAATATTCAAAAATCAACAGACTAAAGAAAAATTATATGATAATATCAATTGAGGCAGAAAAAACATTAGACAAAAGCCAACACCCCATCATAATTAAAAATTTCCCAGAAAATTAAGGCAGAGGTGGACTTCTTTAAGTTGAAAAAGGGCATAAATAAAAAACCTACAGCTAATGGTAAAAGGCAACGATGAAAGACACAATGGTGACAGATCAAATGCTTTACAAATAAGATTAGAAACTGGCCAAGTCTGCTGTTCTCACCACTCTTATACAACATAGTACAGATGCTCCTGGACTTATGATAGGGTTATGTCCCAATAAACTCACTATAAGTAAAAAATATTGTAATTTGAAAATGCCTTTAATACCTTGATAAGCCCACTATAAAGTCAAGAAATTGTAAGTCAAACCATTGTAATTGGTGACTGTCTGTACTGGAAGTTCTAGCCACTGCAATAAGGCAACAGGAAAGAAAGATGTATGGGTTGGAAAGGAAGAAATAAAACTGTCCTTATTTGCAGATGACATGATTATCTACATAGAGAATCTCAAGAATTCTACCAAAAAGAAAAAAGAAACTCTCTTAGAACCAACAAGTGAGGTCAGAAAATTTGCAGGATACAAGACAAATATACAAAAGTCAATTGTATTTCTATATACTAGCAATGAACACATGGACACCAAAATTAAAAACACAATACAATTTATGATCATTCAAAAAAAACCTCACAGGTATAAATGCAACAGAACATATATAGGACTTGTATGCTAAAACCTACATAATGCTGATGAAGGAAACCAAAGGAAATCTAAATAAATGGAAAGACATAACATGTTCATGGATTGGAAGATTTAACATAGAAAAGATGGTAATTCTGTCCAAATTGATATACAGATTTAATACAATTTGTATTAAAACCCCAGAAGGATTTTGTGTAGATATACTCATGATTATTCTAAAATTTATATGAAAAGGCAAAGAAACTAGAATAGCTAAAATAATCTTGAAAAAGTAGACTGATGTAAGCCTACTTGATTTTAAGACTCATCATATAGCTACAGTAATCAAGATTGTGTGGTATTGGCAGAGGGATAGATACCTACAAGGGGTCTTCAAAAAGTTCACAGAAGAATTCATAATATCTTTTAATACGCCCTTGTATATCAATGACACAGAATAGCAAACTCAGAAATGACCCACATGAGTACGCCCAACTGATTTTTTTCACAAAGGTGCAAAAGCAATTCAATGGAAGAAAGATAGCCTTTTCAATAAATGGTGCTAAAGCAAGTGAACATTCATAGGAAGAAGGAAAAAAAAAAAAAAGAAAAGAAATGCAATCTAAGTCTCATGCATTATACAAAAGTTAACTTAAGATGGATTCTAGATGTAAACATAAAATTATAAAACTTGTGGGAAAAAAGTTATTAAAATTTTCCAGGATCTAGGAGATAAAGTGCTCTTAGACCTGATGCCAAAATCACAACCCGTAAGAGAAAAGAAAAAGTGGATAAATTGGACTTCACCAAAATTAAAAACTTTTGCTCCGTGTAAGCTCCTGCTGAAAGGATGAAAAGAGAAGATACAGAGTAGGGGAAAATATTTGCAAAGCACACATTCTACAAAGAACTAGTATCTAGAATACATACAAACCTCTCAAAACTAAATAGTAAAAAAACAGACAATGCAATTAGAATATGAAGACTATGTTCACACAAAAACCTGAGAATACTTTTAAAAAAATAATTTTATTCCTAATTGCCAAAAACTGGAAACAGTTGTCCTGCAATGGGTGAATGGTTAAGCAAACTGTGGTATATCCATGCTGTGAAATACAACTCAGCAGTAAAAGGGAATGAACTATTGATAGATGCAACAAGCTGGATAAATCTCCAAAGAATTATACTGAGTGAATAAAGCTTATTCCAAAGCTTACATATTATAATCTTTTTTTTCTTTTTGGTCGTTGTTGTTGTTGTTTTTGATGGCTGGCTGGTAAGGAGTTTGGAACCCTTGACCTTGGTGGTACAAGGTGGTGCTCTATCCAACTGAACTAACCAGCCAACCCCCAAAGGTTACTATTATATTCCATTTATACAATGTTCTTGAAATGACAAAATTATAGATATGGAAAACAGATTGGAAGTCAAGGATTAAGGAGCAGCCATGGTTATGAAAAGGCAACATGAAAAACCCTTGTGGTGATGGAAGAGTTCTGTATCTTAACTATGTCAGTGTCAGTATCCTGCTGTGGTATTGTACTATTTTACATTCTGGAAAATGTCACCACTGGAAGAAACTGAGTAAAGCGTGCAAGGGATCTCTTTGCATTATTTCTTACAATAGCATATGAATCTACAATTATCTTAAAATGTAAAGTTTAATTTAAAAAACACATCGTCTGCTTGAATTTATTGGGGATCTAGCAAGGTAGTTATGGTAGATTATGAAATGACTACACATTCATTCCATGCACACCCTTCTACAAAGTGACATATCTGCACCTCCCGTTGAGAGATGCAAACTTTGAAACTGAGATAAAGAGTTTATTTCTCCATCCCTTGAAACCGATGTGTGTTGACCAATGGGACATTAACAAACATGATGCAAGCAGACATTTGAAAAGCACTTGTTTGGAGGGGGGTTTCGGTAATGGGCCACAATAATCAACCTCATTGTATATCGACAAAATAAAATTTAAAAATAAAAAAAAAATTAAAAAAATGAAAAGCACTTGTTTGGGGACAAGGCAAGCATGTCCCCTTTTACTACTGCTTTTCAACATCATACCGGAAGTCCTAGCTAATGTGATAAGACAAGAAATGGGAAAAGTCTACACAGATTGGAAAGAAAGAAATAAAACTGTATTTGTTTGCAGATGATGTAATCATCTACGTAGGAAATCTGAAAGAATTGACAAAAAACTTCCTGGAACTAATAAGCAATTACAGCAAGTTTTCAGGACACGAGGCTGATATACAAAAGTTAATCACTTTTCTATATGCCAACAATAAACAAGTGGAATTTCAAATTAGAAACACAACACCATTTACATTAGCATCCCCCAAAATAAAACAGTCAGGTTTAAGTCTAACAAAATATGTACAAGAGGTGTATGAAGAAAATTATAAAACTCTTGTGAAAGAAATCAAAGAACTAAATAAATGGGGAGATATTCTATGTTCATGGACTGGAAGACTCTGTACTGTCAAGATATCAGTTCTTCCCAAATTAATTCAACACAATCCCAATCAAAATCTCAGCAAGTTATTTTGTGGATATCAACAAACTGATTCTAAAGTTTATATCAAGAGGCAAAAGACCCAGAATAGCCAACACAATATTGAAGAAGAACAAAGCTGGAGGACTGACACTACCTGACTTCAAGACTTACTATAAACCTACAGTAATCAAGACAGTGGTATTGGCAAAAGAATAGACAAATAGATAATGGAACAGAATAAAGAGCCAAGAAATAGACCTGTGTAAATATAGTCAACTGATCTTTGACAAAGGAATGAAGGCAATGCAGTGGGAAAAAAATAGTCTTTTCCTCTGTACCTTTCACTCAATTTTGCTACGAACCTAAAACTTCTCTAAAAAATAAAGTCTGTTGAAAAAAAGCACCTGTTCATTAGGACTTGCTCTTTTTGCTGAACTTAGAACTCTGAGACCATGATGTGAACAGGCCCGAGCTAGCCTGCTGGAGAGGTCATGTAGGGAAAAACCGAAGCACCCTGGCTGACTGCCTGCAACCTGCCAGAGACGTGAGTGAGTTAGCATCAATTATGGGTTATCATGAAATAAAACGTGCATGGGAAAGGCAGGTTAAATGCTTAACTCATTCTTTACTTACTTGTTTTCAGAATAATGAATTAGTGTCCTGGTGGTATATTTGTATTGGGTTAACTTAGCTAAGCTGGATTGTTTCTCAGAATTCCTTTACCTGAAGAGTTCCAGGTTAGTGTGCACCACAGTAGATGTTTTGCAGGAGACTTGGAAGGCAGAAGTGAAGCAGCAGCCAGAAATAAATTTTCATGCTCAGAAGTTCAAGGCAGGGCACCATGCAGCTTATGCATACTGTCTGCTGGCTAATTGTCTGCATGGGACGGGAGCCAGGCCTGTAGGTACTGTAACTGCTGTCAGATGCTCTTCAGCTTCTCTGACTCCTGGCTACGTGTGTGTTTAATTCCATGATGAAGGGTGCCTATCACCATCATTGAAGTTGATGAAGGATTAGAGGTGGTGAGAGATTGATATGGGTTTTTGCTCCTACTCACAGGTTCCAGTTTGTCTTGCCTCCCCCACCTCAGGTTCATCTTCCATTCCTGCCTGCCTTTGTCTTCAGCTCTAGTGGCATAATTAAAAGCAACAGCTTCACGTAGTCATTTTAGTTATTCTTTGAATATATATTTGTATCTTTTTTCGGTTGTGCAAAAATCATGGCTATTAACTATGTCAACATAACTAGTTATTTGCTTTTTTCCACTGTATGCATGATTTCAAATTAATATCAGTATTATTACTAAAATACAGTTACTAAATACAACTTAAGATATTGTTGAAAGTCTTTTTGTTTTTATGACATAATATTGTGTTGTAAAATCACTTAGACTAACTCTCTGTGGCTAAGCCACAACCTTGATATGCAGTTAAGTTCATATGCTTCATTTTGTTTTTTATTTTTAGATATTAGTTTTAAATTCTTAAATTTAATTATGTAAGACATTTCAATGGCTTCAGAGTTAAAACTACAAAACAAGGTACTGTCAGAGAAGTTTAATTTTCAATCCTACCTCCTTATCCTATTACTGAAAACCACTTTTATTAGTTTTTGGTTTATCTTTTCTTTGTTAAAAATATAAGCAAATTTATTTATTTATTCGCTTGTTTGTGTTTATATTCTCCCTTTCTTAGATAAAAGGTACCATGCTATGTATTATTCTGTACCTTGGTTTATTCCACTTGGCGATCATTATTCCACAGTTGGGTATCTACAACTGGACTTTGGATGAGCGGGACTTATTAGGATGTGAATAGAAAGCAGCTGTATCGTTTCTCCCCACTGCCCCTTTAAACCAGCTTTTCCATCTCATTCTTTGTTACTTCTGGGTGAAAACTCTGGCTGTTCTCAGGCTTTCTCAACAATCACCAATAGGTAACAAATGAAGTGTCTTTTCTTCAGATGTTAGAGAGTCCAGTCCGGTGTAATATCAAAACTCCAATTTTACTTAGAGCTTTTTCCCTCCCTAAGCTCAGACTTGCAGCAGATTGAGGGACAAGTGTGTGCGGGAGGCGTTGTCAACTTCTGTCTTCTTTTCCTTTCCTCACCCACCTGCCTGGCTGCTGGGTTACAGCCCAGGGTGAAGACACAGGGTGGTTCTTGCTTCACCACTGTAGCTGTCACTTGATGCTGGTGCTCTCTGGGTGTGGCCATTTCCAGATGCTGACTGTCTCACTCTAGACGTAGCTTCCTGGGTTCTTTGGAGACCATTCTATTGCTAAGGATCTCTTACCATGGTTCCCTTGGCATAGACATTGTCTCCCCTTACTATTTCTGTCCCTTGGCTTCTGAGAAGTTGCCTAGTCCCTCCATACTCTTAAAGTGACCTGGCTTCCCTCTTCAGGTTCCACCTCTGGCCCTGGAACTCACGGATCCTTTGCCCATCTGGATTCTGGGAGGGCCAGCTATTCTCAGGAAAGTTGCTTCTCTTCCCTCTGTCAAACCAGGGCAGATGCAACCCCAGACTCCCTCCTTCAGACTTTTCAGAAGTCAGTCAGACACCAGTTCCTGCATCATTCAAGCTCTAACGAACACATGTCGAACTCTACATGGTTTTCCCGAAGCCCCGTAACTTGGCTTGAGGTGCCAGAATGTAGGGGAAATGCTCAGCATGCTGCTCAGTGTCTCCAAAAATTCTTCATTGCTCTCTTCCACATCTTCAAAGATTTCTTTGTCTTCATTTTTACGGCCTGGAAGTGGGTGATGGACCACTGCTGGCAGACCCAGTGTCGGCATCACCACGACATCCTGCATAGGTTGTCTAGCATCCTACTTCGGGACTGGGGAAGACTGGGACCTCATCAATTTGTTCTGGGTCTCTGGAGCCTCTGCCAAAATTCTCAGACAAGAGAAAGGGTGTGATTTAATATCCTGTCGTATTTCTGATAAGCTATGCCATGTGTGCAGCATTTGGGTTATTCTCCCATACAGCAGGTGGGAAAGACAAGATGCTCATGCCACAGCCCATAAAATGAATGAAGACGGAGATTCTTAGCTCTGCCGCCTTCATCAGCCACCAGGACCTGGTATGGTGGGGCTGATCAATTGAAAAGAACATTTCTAAGCATTTATTGGTGGTTCAACATTTTCCCACCAGAGACGTTTTAATTCCTGTTGTTCTCCTCTGACCCCAGGGGCTGATAGGCAGCCTTGCCCTGCTGCAGGCTGTACCTGATCCTCCCAGACAGACACTCGGCATTTCCAACCACGGTGTGTGGTTAAGGGCATGTGCTTTGTAGACAAACCACCTGGCTCTGCCTCCTTCTAGCTATGGGAGTCCATGGGCAGGTCATTCAACTCTGTACTTTGAACCTCAGTTTCCTTGTCCATAAGATGGATATATTAATAACACCCACTTTGCAGAATGTGGTAAAGATTAGAGAGGCATGTATGATACTTAGTCCAGGGCTCAGAACATAATAAATGCTCAGTTAATGCTAATAGATAGTCCAGTTAGGATAGGCTATGCTGCTGCAACACACAGATGCTCAGTCTCAGCAACAGCACAATACAGGATGATTTCTCACACACGGCAGTCTGATGTGGGTCAGGTTGGCCCTTCCTTTTTGTGGCTCAACCATCTAGAACACATGACCTCCATGGTCCCTGTGTAAGAGGAAGAGAGAACTGTGTAAGGGGACGTTTTTAAGGACCAAGCCTGGAAGTGGCTTCTATCCCTGTCATCCTTTTTCTATCTGCTAGAACTCAGTCGCATGGCCCTAGCCTAATTTTAAGGCAAATATGGTGATCCTGTGTGCCCAGGAGCGAGAAACGGAGTAGTGAACGCACAGCATGTCCAATTGCTCTTCAGCATGGAGACTCTTTGCCATTGGTTGTGGCACACAGAAAGGGTTCAGTAAAGACAAGATGATCGATTGACTCAGCTTTGGAGGGAGGGAGAGGCCACTTTCTCCCACCCTGATTCTTGGTGGGACTCAGGCCACCTGGAAGGCAGAGGTCTGGGCAGGTGGCAGCACTTCGGGGAAGGGTGAGGCTCAGGAGGGCAGGGGTCCCTGGGCGCACATGGTACACACTGCCCGGCCTGAGGCTTCATTTGATTCCCAGCCCTGACCTCCCTTCTGGGGCTTTCCAGGGCAGGGCTGAGGTGGATTCACACACTTGTTTCCTGCACTCAGCACCTTAGCGCCCCGAGGCTCTCCCATCTGAAGCCTCAGCAGTAGATCCTGTGTGGCTTTGGTCCCTGGCTGAAATCCTGCTGTCCCCACAGGGCCCACAGGCTCTAAAACTTCCATGGTTCCTTGTGGCCCGCAGTGAAAGTCACAGACTGAGAATGTTAGAACTGGGGTGACCTTGGAAATCCCTGAGCCCAGGGCTCACTTTGGATAGCTCACGAAAGAGACTCCTGGCATCCTGGCCTTGCTACGTTCTTATGGTTCATATTCTGACTCAGTGTCTCAGTCCATTTGCACTGCTATAATAGAATACTACCATAAATTGGGTGGCTTATACACAACAGAAATTTATTGCTCACAGTTCTGGAGGCCAGGAAGTCCACAATCAAGGCACCAGCAGCGTCGGCGTCTTGCTCTTGCAGCGAGGGCCTGCTTGCTGGTCCATAGATGGTGCCTTCTACCATGTCCTCATGTGGTAAAAGGGGTGAATGAGCACCCTTGTGCCTATTTTATAAGGACATTAATCCCATTTGTGAGGGTTCCACCTTCATGACCTAATCACTAAGGCGCTACCTCTTAATATCATCCTCTTAGGGATTAAGTTTCAACATATGAGTTTGGGGGGGACACAAACATTCAAACCATAGCATCCAAGCAATTCTTCGAGCCTTCTTTCCCACCTGTCCCCAACAGGATCTCCATTGAGCCAGGTCAACCTCCTCCCTCCTTAAACAGGCTGCTTAGAGTCCCAGCCTCACCTCTGCTGATGTCATTCCCCTGCCTGAAAGGCCACCATTGCCCTCGACTTACTTGGGTTTTGCAAGACCTTCCCATCTCCAGAGCTCGCTCTCCATTCTGAGCTCCTGCAGCCTGGACGGGCCCATGCTGTGGTCCTCTCTGACTGTTTCTTCACTGTACTCTGAGCGTTCTCATGGGGTTGTGTCCCTGTCTTTTCACCACCAGGGCTCCAGGAGGGGAAGGTTCACTAGTGGTGTCGACTGGCAGATGATAACAGGCGTTATGTGGTAAGGCTCCAACATGGGTCATCTCATCAATTCCCTTCACACATGTTGGGGATAGGAATCACCACCCCCATTTTACAGATGAGGAAACAGGTTCAGAGAGTTCTAGTCACTTGCCCAAGGCAGCCCAGCTGGTGAGCAGCAATGCAGGCATTCGAGTGGAAGTATGACTGACCTGGAGCCCAAGCCCCTCACCACTGGACAATCCGACTGCTTGGGTGGCTCCTGCTCAGGGTGGTAGCAGGTACTAACGACTGTCTGCTTTCCTAGACATCCTCATTTGACTGGCACACATTGAGAAACTGAGGCCTGCCAAAGGTCACACTGCCAGCTAAGGGCACTGGGAGGTGGAGTTAGCTCTGCCCTACCCCACAGGCATGTCCCCACACTGGGGTGGGTCTCTGTTACCCTTCTGGTTGTTTTATATCCTGCTCCAGTGGAAGGTTACTCTGGGAGAGGCTGGGCTGGTTCTTGTATGGCTTAGGAACTGTCCACCCCTCTTTCCTCCTCCCCCACAGGCCATAGGGCCCAGCACCATTGAAATTTCAGTCCCAAACCTCAGCCAGGCCCTGAACATATGTCCCACCCTGAAAAGAACAATGGGACCTCCAGGCTTAATTAAGACCCCATAAAAGCCCTCACTGGGCTGCCTCATTCTCTGCGTTTGGTTGCTTTTTCACTCACCCCAGCCCCACACTTCTGTTTGCACTTCCTCTGTGGAAGGGATGAAATGCACCCAAGACTCTGGCTCCTCCACCTTCCTGCTCCTCTTTTCTCCCAATCTGACCTTCTGCGGCTCTCCTGAGCCCTGGAAGAAGAGGTGAAGAGGCCGTCTGGGTTCCAGTGACAGATGGTCTTGAACCCCCCGACCCAGGGGCGGAAGCAGACAGCTAGCACGGGCCTGCCTGGCTTCTAGTCCCTGCAAGGCAGCCCTCCCCAAGCTGGGACTCTCCAGTTAACTTGTGGGCTCAGCCTGGCCTAGGCCCACAATCTCACCTGGGTTTTGGAGGGAGATTCTCTAAGGTGGAGCCCCAGACCTGAGAGCTCTACACCTGCACACTTGGGTTCAAGTCCACTGGCCTGTGAAGGCTCATTGAAGGGCCCAGCAGAACACAGACACTCCAGAAATTTTTATGTTGAATTAATGTATGAATTTTTACCTATTTAACAAGGCTCTTGTGCTGTTTACTGCATGTCTAAGAGATATTAGTTCTCACATTAGGTAGTATTATCATCCCCGTTTTACAGATGAGACTCTCAAGGCAGAAAGAGATTAAGCAAATTGCACAAGGTCACACAGCAAGTGGGTAGCAGATGCAGAGGATTCGAATCCAGGTTGACTGGCCCCAGAGGCTGTACACATAATCCCTACCTAGACTGTTTCTAATGGGAGGATACAACCATTTGACCGCCACTGGGTAAATAGACTCCTTCCTCAGTTCTGTCCCTCCCTCCTTCCCATGCAGTTTAACAAATTATCACAAAGTTAATGTCAGGTCAAGAAATTAACCACTGCCAGCACTTCATGGCCTCCCCACCTGCTGGTAACAATTTCTTTGCTGTTTCTTTTGTACTTTCACCACCCCAATATCCATCCTTAAACAATATAATTCAATTTTACCTTCTTTTGACCTTTATATAAATGAAACCACGCAATAAGATTTATTTTACTTCTAACTTCTTTTGTTCAATATGGTATTTTTAAGACTCAGCTATTGTATTGCATATAGTTGGAATTCATGGTCTTTATTACAGTATAGTACTGCAATTTGTCCAAGTCTCTTTGATGGATATTTGGATTGTTTTCCAGTTTCTATTATGAAATTTGCTTGTACAAATGACTTGGTACACATGAGAATTCACCTTCGTGTCCCAGGTCATAAAGAATGCAATTTCCTAGGCAATTCCAAATGGATTTCCAAAGTGGGTATGCCAATTTACACATCTACCAGCAGCATACAGGAAGTCTCATTGCTGCATATCATCACCAATACTTGGTGTTGTCAGACTTCTTAAATATAGTGTCTGATGAGTGAGTGAATGCATCTCATGATGGTTTTAATTTGTATTTCTGTGCTTGCTAATGATACTGAGTATTTTTCAGAAGTTTACTGGCCATTTGGATTTCTTCTTTCATAATGTGCCTCATCAAATTTTTTTGCCCACTTTTTTATTGGTTGTCTGTCTTCTTATGCACTTGAAGAGCCTCTTTATAGATTCTGAATGTGACTCCTTGGTTGGCTATATGTATTATGAAAAAACTTTTATTGCATATTGTGCTTGCCTTTTCACTTTTTTTTTTTAAAAATGAATGCCTTGATCAATAAGAGTTCTTAATTTTAATGTAAGTTTAACGTAATAAAATTTATCATACTTTTTTTTTTTTTAAAAAACGAATGCCTTGATCAATAAGAGTTCTTAATTTTAATGTAAGTTTAACGTAATAAAATTTATCAACGTTTTCTTTATGGTTGGCATTTTTAATAATGTGTTGGGAAAATTTCCCCTACTTTGAGGTCTAGAATATGTGTGTAATTTATATTCTAAATTCTTTATTGTTTTGCTTTTCATATTGAGGCCTATAATATACCTACAATTTATTTTTGGTGTATGTATGAATATGTGAGGTAGGGGGTACAATTTAATTTTTTGCCGATACAGATACCCAATTATCACGGCACCACTTATTAACATAATTATCCTTTCCCTACTGCTCTGCACTTTCGCTTTACCATAAATTCCAGTTTATGGGTTTGTTCCTAGATGCTGTCTATCCACTGGTCGTTTTGTTATTCCAGTACCTAGATCACAATGTCTCAATTACTATAACTTTTGCTACCAGGAAGATGGGGTAAATATATCTTTTCATTTTCCTCCTGTTAAGAACAACAAAAAATCCTGGACATTATGTGTAAAACAAACATAAGAAGACTTTGAAAGGTGGAGACACGAAGGCAAACTGGTTGGGGACTTTGGGATCTTAGGAACGACACAACATGGGCGTGATTACCTGGGTTTCCCTTTTAGCTCATATATCCCAGATTGGGAGCTAAAGAACTGGCAACCCCAAAGCAGTCAAGGGTATAGACAATAAAAGCCCCCAAAAGCCTGCTCTCTCTAGCCAAAGTACTAGGAAAGGTATCCAGTAAGACAGAAACTTTGGGACAAAATTTCTACTACAATAGAAACTACAAACTGCTGTACTATAGGCAAGCACCGATGAAAAAACCCACACATGCAGAAGCCGAGTGGTGAGCATAGACTTCTGCCCATGTGAGGCTGTAATAACACTTCCAGCACCCTTGATGGGCTGGTGTCAGAGAAGGCCAAATGGGAAGTCAGGACTTCCCTCCCCACTAGTTGGCAATGAGCCTCTCCTTCCATGGTGTCAGTGAAGACCACTTAGGGAACAGGAACTCCCATCACCCCAGCAGTGACAAAGAGCACCCCTCCCCCATCCTGGGTACCAGTGAAGGCTAAGTGTGGGACCTGGACTTCCACTTCCACCTATCACTGATGAGGTGGTGCCTCTCCATAACCTGATCTAGCAGTGTCAGAAAAAGCCAGCTAAAACAATAGTTTCAGATAAGAGCCAGGGTCTCCTAATATAATGTGAAAATGTCTAGGTTTCATTAGGAAATCACCTGTCAAAACTAAAAACCATGAAGATTGCAAATTGAATGAAAAAAAGACAATTAATATATGTCAACACTGAGAGAGAGAGAGAGAGAGAGAGATGTTAGAATTACCTGACAAAGATTTTAAAGCAACCATGATAGAAATGTTTCAATGGACAATTATGAACACACCTGAAACACTGACAAAACAGAAAGCCTCAACAATGAAACAGAAGATATAGAAAAGGACCAAATGGAAATTTTGAACCTGAAAAATACAATAGTCAAAATAAAAGGCTTAGTAGATGGGCTCAATAGCAGAATGGAATAAATAAGCTGGAAGGTAGAACAACAGGAATTACTCAATATGAACAATAGAGAGAAAATAGATTTAAAAAATAAACAGCCTCATTGAGCTGTAGAACTGAAACAGAAGATCTAACATTTGTATCATTGAAGTCCCAGAATGAAAGAACGAAGAGGGTGGGGCTAAAAAAATACTCAAAGAAAGAATAGCTGAAAACTTTTCAAATTTGCCAAGAGACATCAATTTACTGATTCAAGACACAGAGGAACTCCAGGTGGCAGGCTTGTTGATAATATGGTGGCAGGAGCAGCCTCGGCATCTCGAGGAGGTGGTAGGGCCCACGATGGGGGGAAGCATCTCTTTTCGGACTTTCTGTGGCCCTCGAAGTCCTGGCCGGTGGCTGAAGGAGGACAGCCT
>NW_007732770.1:86316-93570 GCF_000696425.1 Galeopterus variegatus
CACTGGTTGAGCACGGTGCGGGCGCGACACCAAGGGTTGCGATCCCGTTGCCGGTCACAAAGAAAGACAAAAAAAGGAAAAAAAAAAAAAAAGAGAGACCAAATCAAGTCCTTCAAAGACCCTTGAACAAGTCTTGCACAACATTGTTGTCATCCTTTATTTCACTCAATTCATGGAACTTCGGAGAATGGAGCATTTGGTTATATTTTGGTGAGAGGCTGAAAGTTTTCACTCTGCAACTTGGTCTCAAATAAGAGCACACAGTCTGAACATAGTGAAGCAGAGCTTGCTGGCTGAGCCTGTCTCTCCATCTAAAAAGCACGGAACTACAGCATCTTTGGTAACAAAGTCTCTTGACAAGAGACTGGAGGATTCTAGCTCAGCCCAATTATTTATGATTCAATCAGAAGGAACTGACTTGAATAACAGAACTAACAACACTCAGAGTCACTTGCTGCTTTCCCAGGAATGTGACAGTGCCCATTTTTTCCATCTTGAAATGGCCAGGGCAGAGAGTCATCAAGTTTTCATGGAAACCCAAGAATCCTCCTCCAGACTTATAGAGGCCAGTAGAAATAGTTCCTCTTCTCCACGAAAGGAATTAGCAGGAAAACTTGTGAAAAGTATAGAACAAGATGTAGTGAATACTTCCACCAAATATTTATCTCCAGATGCTGCTAAACCAGTACCAATTACAGAAGCAATGAGAAATGACATCATAGTAAAGATTTGTGGAGAAGATGGACAGGTGGGTCCCAACTGTTTCGTTTTGGCACAGTCCATAGTCTTTAGTGCAATGGAGCAAGAGTACTTTAGTGAGTTTCCACGAAGTCACCATTTCTGTAAATACCAGATTGAAGTGCTGACCAGTGGAACTGTTCACCTGGCTGACATTCTCTTCTGTGAGTCAGCCCTCTTTTATTTCTCTGAGTACATGGAAAAGAGGATGCAATAAATATCTTACAGCTCTGGTTGGCAGCAGATAACTTCCAGTCGCAGCTTGCTGCCCAAAAGGGCCAATATGGTGGACAGGAAGCACAGAATGATGCCACGATTTTATATGATATGGAAAAGAGGATGCAATAAATATCTTACAGTTCTGGTTGGCAGCAGATAACTTCCAGTCGCAGCCTACTGCCCAAAAGGGCCAATATGGTGGACAGGAAGCACAGAATGATGCCACGATTTTATATGATAAGTACTTCTCTCTCTAAGCCACACATTCTCTTGGATTTGATGATGTTGTACGATCAGAAATTGAATCCAGTATCTGCGAGAAGGTGGGCCACTCGCTAACTCTTTCACAACTCCATCACGTTAGACCATGGAGAAGGTCTTTTTACCTGGCTTTTTGTCCAGCAATCTTTATGATACCTATTAGAATGATCTCATCCATTCAGTTTGAGAAGATGAATTTCTGGGAGGGAATGTTTCGCTGACTGCTAATGGCTGTGTTGGCCCCCATGACAAGTCTCCCCTAGGTGGTTCAGACAGCTCCACTTCTTAGTCCAGTATGAAAAAAGCCAGTATTAAAATTCTGAAAAGTTTTGACGAAGCCATAATTGTGGATGCCACAAGTCTGGACCAAAATCTTTGTATCAACAGACATCTGCAGAGAAGATGACATTTGGAAGAGTCAGCTGCTTGGGGCAGTTCATCCGAGAGTCTGAATCTGAACCTGATATAAAGAAATCAAAAGGATCCATGTTCTTCCAAGCTATGAAGAAATAGGTCCATGGAAGTCCTGATGAGGCCAAAGAAGAGAGAGGTTGGAAGATTGCTAAAATAATAGTCAGTGACTTTATGCAGCAGGCACGGTATGATCAGCTGTTAGAGAAATCTACAAAGATTTGACTCAAGACCTAAATGAAAGGAAATCTGCTTTTGAAAAATAAGAGAACCTTTTTCCTTTGGTTGGATTCTTCAACACAGCCAATGAAAACAGAGCACTGTATTTATTTTCACTGTTATATCACTGATGTTTCCAAGAAAGAATGGAAGACAATCCCAGACTTCCACCAAAAGGCAGAGTTATATGTAGACATAATTGATGCACGTGATGTTCACAGTGAAAGTCATAGAGATACAGAGTGGTATTGTCTACATTCCTAGAAAGTTATTAGTTTTCCAATGGCAATAACTCATGTACAGGAGAGTTTTAGCCCACTGGAACAGACAGGGACCACATCCTGTGAGAGGTAGATATGCATAGAGCTGATATTGGTGCACATTCTTGCAGCAGTGAATCATCCCTAACAGCATCATAAAGCAGGTGCTTTGCTTTGTCTTCCTCAAATAAACAGGTGAGTCAGCCCCACTGGAGCCAGGCAGCTCCGAGTGGTAGTGCGATGCTAGCAGCTTGCTTCAGTGGAGCAGGGTGAGGGTTCATTGCACAGTCTTCCTGCACAGAGGTATTAATTTGGGAGGAAGATGACAGGTCACAGGTCAAGCCTCGGTGACATTGTCCTTCCCTTTGGTGGCAGTATACAATTTTCACATTTTAATTACTCCTGATACTGTATACTTAAAACCAGTCTCTCCCCTCCTAACGAAAGGGTGAATCTAGTTTACTTTGGGCATTAGGATTTGCAACTCTGGAGTTCTGTGCTCCAGTTACTTAACTTTCCCTTCAGAATATACATGGAAAGAAAGAAATAATAACAATCACTCCAGTTTTTCCCCTGTGGTACCTTGAACAAAATGGTTATTCTTAGATTGTACAAATTTTTTAAATAAGGTAGGTGAGGTGGGGCAGGGGGAGAGAAGCATTTGATTTTATCTGACCGCCTCCCCCATTTTTTGCTGTTGAGTTGGGAAGTGTGCAGCTGGTGGCCTTTTTTCTTCTGTCTTAGGACAGTAAGCACTCACTCACTGCACTTTTGCTCAGTTGGCTTCTGTGTTGGGACTGCACAGTGATCAGCAGTCTGCCCAGCTGGCAAGCACACTCCACTACCCTATGGGGCCAAGTGCTTTCTAGACACATGAGACAGAGGAGAAAGGAAGTTCTCTTAGGTGTTACTGTTTTTGCTCAGACTTTGCAAAAGAAAAAAGAAAAAGAAATATATATTAATTAATTAATTATTAATTATTGATCACCTCTGTCCTTGAGAAAGTCTAAAATCAATAGAGAATTTATTCCATTGCAATGTGTGATTGTATAGAGGCACACTGTTTCATCAATAGAAGAAGCAAAAGACTGTGTATGAGTTTTTGGTACTAGGTACCACCTCTGCTGTTCTTCTAAAGCTGAAGTATTCATGTACTTAAAACCATATTCTATTCATTGTATTTGATTTTTAAAAAGTATGTGAATTATATTTAAAATTGTGTCAACTTTCTGTTTTCAGGGCATTTATGCCTCTTCTACTGAAATATATCGATCCTTCCAAATATTTCCATTTGCTTTACAAAAACTCAGAACATGAGGCACTACTGGACTTATCTTTGTGTTTGGATTGTGTGGCATAGACCTAAAGGTTTTACTAGGTGTATGTGCTGTGATTGACTCATTATGTTCTTTTAACATCCATCCTTTCACATTGCTTCAATCTTTAAATAATGGAAAAGCAATATAAAGGTCATAGAATAAAATGTGGTTTGGGGTGAAAAGAAAAAAGAAAAAAAAGGAAAGCGAATCCCAAATAGAAAACCCCAAAGAAATACATCCAAAATACATCATAATCAAACTTCTGAAAATAAAAGACAAAGAAAATATCTTGAAAGCAGCCAGAGGAAAACTGACACCTTGTCCCTACGGGAAAACAGTTTGAATGACAGAAGGTTTCTCATTAGAAACCACTGGAGGCCAGAAGGAAAAGGTACAATATTTTTTGAGTATTGAAAGAAAGAACCGTCAACACAGAATTTTATACCTAGTACAAATATCCTTCAGAAATAAAGAGGATATCAAAACATTCTCAGATGAAGGAAAACTAAAATAATTACCAGTAGACCCATTCTAAAGAATAGGTAGAAGAAATTCTCCAAATAGAAAGGGATCATTAAAAGAAAGAACCTTGGAATATTAGAAAGGGAAAAAGACATAGTGAGCAAAAATATGGGTAAATACAATAAGCTTTCCTTCTACCCTTGAATTTTGTAGATTATATTTGACAGCAAAAGTAAAAAGTATAACACCGTCTGATGTAGTTCTAAATGTACACATGTAGAGGAAATATTTAACACAATTACAATATAGTGGGGAGAGTAAAGGGATATAAAAGGATGTAGGTTCTTATACCTTGCTGAAACTAGAAGATAAGTTATATGTAGTGATACAGCTATATTTTAGTGATAAGTTATGTATATATAATGGAATGCCCAGAAACCCCCCCTAAATAAGTTATACAAAGAGATATAATTAAAAATACTAAAGATAAATTAAAAGGGAATTCTAAAAAATGTTTAAGTAATCACATGAGGGCAGGAAAAAGAAAACAGAGAAATGAGGCGCTGGCCAGTTAGCTCACTTGGTTGGAGCACGGAACTGGTAACATGAAGGTCAAGGGTTCAGATCCCTATATTGGCCAGCCATAAAAAATAAAAAGAGAGAGACAAGAAAACAGAGAAATGGAAAACAGAGAGAACAAACAGAAACAAAAAATAAATGGACAGACTTAAGCCCTAACATATCAATAATTACATTAAATTTAGTGGTCTAAATAACCCAAACTAAAGGCAGACTGGCAGATTAGATTAAAAAACATGACCCAAGTATATGCTGTGTATAAGAAACTCACTTCAAATGTAACAATGTAGGGAAGCTGAATGTAAAATGATGGACAAAGGTATATCATGCAAACATTAATTAAGGGAAAGCAGAATAAAGTAGACTTCAGAGCAAGGAAAAGTATCAGAGGCAGAAAGAGAGACATTATATATGATGATAAATAATATGCTCAATCCACCAAGAATACCTATCAAACCTAAGTGTGCATGCGCCAAACAACAGAGCTGTAAAATATGTGAAATAAAAACTGATAGAACTGAAGAGGGAAATAGACAAATCTATAATTACAGTCAGAGACTTTAATACCTCTCTTTCAACAATTGATAGAACAACTAGACAGAAAACCATCAAGGATGTAGAAGAACTGAATAACACCATCAACCAACAGTATATAATTAATATTTGTAGAACTTTCCATCCAAAAGAAGCAGAAAACATAGTATTTTCTTTTCTTTTTTTTTGTCTTTTATCTTTTTCCATGTCCGGCAACGGATCGCAACCCTCAGTGTTGCCCCCGTACCGGACCGGGGACCGGCAACGGGATCGCAACCCTCGGTGTTGCTCCCGCGCCTCGCTCAGCCAGTGAGCGGGAACCGGTCTGTATGTGGGATCCGAACCCTCGGGCGGGAGCGCCGCCGCGCTTCCCAAGCGGCGCACTATCCAGTGCGCCACCGGGCCGGCCCAGAAAACATAGTATTTTCAATAAGCTATGGAATATTCACCAAGATAGACCATATCCTGGGCCATAAAACAAACCTCGACAAGTGGAATTACACTAGATATCAATAACAGAAAGACAACAGAAAATCTACAAACACTTGGAGACTAAACAACATCTTTCTACATATCAATGGTCAAAGAGGAAGTAGCAAAGGAAGTTAATATGAAAAAATATGTTGAACTAAATGAAAGTGAAAATTTGTGTTAAACATGTTAAAATTTGTGGGGCACAGCTTAAAGAGTGCCTAGAGCAAAATTTATAGCACGAAATGTTTACATTGAAAAAGAAGAGAAGACTCCAATGAATAATCTAAGCTCCCACCTCAAGAACTTAGAAAAAGATGAGCAAAGTAAACCCAAAGCAAGCAGAAGAAAGGAAACAATAAAGAGCAGAAATCAATGATATGGAAATCAGAGAAACAGAAAAATTAATGAAACAAAGGCTAGTTCTTTGAAAAGATCAATATGATTGATAAACCTCTAACAAAAGTGAAAGACACAGGAGAGAAGACACAAATACTAATATCAGGAATGAAACAGGGGCTACCACTGCAGACCCTGTGGCCTACCTGCCCCATAGTCATGTAACTTGTTCTGGCCAATGGAATGTGAGAGAAGTAATGTGTGCTACATCCTTAATACTTTCTTTAAGAGAAATCACTAGCCCTCCATTCCTTCTTTTCTCCCCTTTCCGTGGGCTGCACATTGTGAAGGAGTTGGTGAGCCCATTTTGATCGTGTAGGTAAGGACAACATCCCAGGGTGTGAGGAAGCAATAAGGTAAGAGTATGTGTCATTAATTGGTCTTGTGAAGCAACGCTGCCCACTGACTTGGATGCCCATCTACTTGTTGGAGTCGCTGTATATTTGATTCTCTTGGTTCCAGCAGTGTTAGCCCATATTCACACTAATATACCTGGGGTTGGGTTTATGTCTTGGGGGATGTATTAGTCTGTTTTGTGTTGCTTATAACAAAATACATGGGACTGGGTAATTATAAATAAAATGAAATTTATTGCTTAACAGTTTCTGAGCTTAGGAAGTCCAAAGTCCATCTGGTGGTGGCAACAGTGACCCAGGCAGGGGTCTCACATTGCAAGATGGTGGAAGCAGAGAGAGCAGAGAGAAAGACAGACTCTCCTCTTCTTTTAGAGCCCTCAGAACCACACACCTGACCACCATTTTTAATCCATTCACTACTGCACGGTCCTACAATCCAATCACCTCTTCAAGGCTCCACCTTTAATGACCATAATAGGATCTCCCACCCTCTTAACAGTCACAGTGCGGGCTAAGTTTCTAATACATAAAACTTGGCGGACACAATTCAAGCTTCAGGGAGTTGCAGGGGGACATAATTCAATCCACTACAGGGGACTTACATATAACCAAGATATTATGGGGCCACTTCAGTCTTCTGACTGTGCAAGGTGTTTTCTGAGGCCTCCAGCCATCCTTATGATTCTTCATTACCTGTCCACGGTTGAAGGTCACCAGACCATGCTTCTGCCTGTCTGCCTGACCTTTTCACAGCCAACAACTTTCCCACTACTCCTTGTCATTCCTGGGGCACGGGAATTTTCCACCACATCTGAGCCACAATGGGCCCGTGGATCTCCACGAGGCCCCTTAAGGCCCCCCCGTCTACAATCACTACGTGGCCGTTCCTTCTCTCAGGTCTTGAGCCCACCTTTGAGATCCAGACATCTATGTTCATCATTTCGTCCTCTCCCAATGTTTTCTTTGAAGAGGCACCCAGCATACTCTCCTCAATGGGCACAGGCCTATAGGGGCACCAAAGGGGGC
>NW_007732770.1:93881-95743 GCF_000696425.1 Galeopterus variegatus
AGGCCCCCCCGTCTACAATCACTACGTGGCCGTTCCTTCTCTCAGGTCTTGAGCCCACCTTTGAGATCCAGACATCTATGTTCATCATTTCGTCCTCTCCCAATGTTTTCTTTGAAGAGGCACCCAGCATACTCTCCTCAATGGGCACAGGCCTATAGGGGCACCAAAGGGGGCACTGGCAGGTTAGCTTTGCTCCCCCCCCCCCCCCCACACCATTACCTGAGTAGTGAACATGGGCAGATTATCTGCCAGGGTAGGGGAAAGGGAGAGGAAATACCAGGAGGAAAAGACAGATTATTACATTTAAAATGATATCACCATTATCATTGTTATCAATGATAATTTTTTCGAGGCAGAAACAGTTGTTTTCACCCACAGAGGTGGAGCAGGGCCAGGACACCTGGGTAATGAGCTGGTTAAAAAGTATGAAGAGACACAAAGGAAAGAGACTGCAGAGATGGGCTAACTCAAGGGAGGCCTTTGGTGGGCACCAGGAACCTAGAACACAGAAGCAGGGGATCTGTCTTCATCCAAATCCTGGCTCTGTCACTGATCTCGGCTGGTTATCCACAATCTCTCTGAGCCTCAGTTTCTCATCAGTAGAAAGGGAATAATAACACCTACCTTTCCTATTTCATAAACCAAAAAAGAATGAAGTGGTCTCTGGGAAAACACTTTGGAAGTGGTAGGAGCTCAGCATACATAGGAGTTATTATTATTATTACATGGCACAATCAAATTTGGGGATGGGGGGATTTAGATTGGGTGGGGATGGCCTTGCAGCAGATNCAGTTTCTCATCAGTAGAAAGGGAATAATAACACCTACCTTTCCTATTTCATAAACCAAAAGAGAATGAAGTGGTCTCTGGCAAAACACTTTGGAAGTGGTAAGAGCTCAGCATACATAGGAGTTATTATTATTATTACACGGCACAATCAAATTTGGGGATGGGGGGATTTAGATTGGGTGGGGATGGCCTTGCAGCAGATAGAGAGGCCCAAACAAAGTAAGCTTTTGGGTGATGTGCTTCAGGGGGAGCAAAGAGACCAGGTAGGAGGAGCTGAGGGAGGGAATTGCTGAGGGTGTGCTGGGGCTAGATTTGGAGGATTGTGAAAGCCCTGCCAATGAATTGGGTCTGGTTGGAGCAGGCGGTCGGAAACCATTGCAGATTCTTGAGCAAGGGGAGACACCTGAAGGAGGTGGAGAGGTAGCAAAAGTGATTCACAGCCTCTTGAGCCTGTTTTAGTTGATAATGATAGGTCTTTTCTCAGTCGTCAAACACTATCCCCTCCCCCTCACCGGCCAAAACCATTATTGACTTCACTGGAGGGACTTGCTTTTTCCCCTGGACTCTTATGGTTATCTCCAGCTGCACTGTATCTCTTTGGCAGCAGTTGTACAAGCTCAAACCTCCCAGCAAACATTCATGATTTCTTGCTTATACCCTCTGGATCCTCCAGACCACAGAGGTCTCTCCCTCCTTGGGGTTCCTGGGTTGTGTGCCCCACTTACGGGACTCTGTTCATGGAAAACAGTGGTTCTCAACCCTAGATGCTCATTAGAATCACCTGGAGATCAGTTTTTAAAATGTCTCAATGCCCAGGTTGTAGCCTAGATCAATGACATTGTCATCTCTGGGGTGGGACTCAGGCATGGGGATGGTTTCTAAATGTCCCAGGTAATTCCAATGTGCACATTGAGTTTTGAGATCCATAGACCACCTCTGACAATTAGGTATCCTGCCTTGTGATTACCCCTTCCATGTATGCACTGTGCATACCTGGCATACATTGGGTGCAGGAAAAAAGCATCAGGATTTTGGTTTATATTTATTTTAAATCCCATTCTTTTTTTTTTTTT
>NW_007732770.1:96463-97767 GCF_000696425.1 Galeopterus variegatus
ACCGGTCTGTATGTGGGATCCGAACCCTCGGGCAGGAGCGCCGCCGCGCTTCGCAAGCGGCACACTATAGCAGTGCGCCACCGGGCTGGCCCTAAATCCCATTCTTTTTAAATGTGCATGCTTTATAACTGACTTAATGTAGTAGACAGTAGTAATGATAATAACAATCAGCAGCCCTTGAGCACTTACTGTCACTAGGCTGTCATCTAAGCACTTTACACAAAGTGCATCGTGCCTCACAAAAACTGGATGAGGTGAGTACTGTTAGTACCCCCATTTTGCAGATGAAGAAACTAAGGCCAAAGAGGTTAAATAGCTGACTCAAGCTCACACTGCTACAAAGCAGCCACGCCAAGATTCCAACACAGGCCGGCTTCAGCAGCCCCCTTTTATCCGCAATGACAATCTGCTCTCATACTACGTATGGATAATTTATAAACAAACAAATAATATACAAACAAGATGGAGATATCAGGGGGACCTGTGAAACATTTTTTACTGATAAGTTTTCATAATCAAATAATGAAACCATGGTGGCAGACTATGAGTCCTTGAGGTAAGGTCTAAGTCTCACTCTTCTTTTTGGTACTTCCACCCAGGGGCTAGCTGGCATCTGGATCCTAATATATGCTCACTAAATATCTACTTGCTCCTGAAAACATCCATTGACAGATAATCATAGCAAATGTTTAAAAACACTTGTCATGTGCCAGGGACAATACACTTAATCTTCACAATAATCCTGTGAGGTTATGATTACGCCCAATTTGCAGATGAGGACACTGAGCAGCTAAGTAACTTGCCAGAGTCCAGAACCTGAACCCAGATTGTGGGACCGCACGGATCATCCTCTCCCACTGGTGAACAGATCCACAGGAGCAGCTTATGAACGTGGAGGGGTGGGTGGATTTGAAAACTTCAGGAAGGAAGCGGAGGTCGATTTTTCACTCCGTCCAGGTGGTTCCTTTTGCCAGGCGTCCCTATTTGCCTGACAGGCAAACTCCCACCTACCCTTCTGGCCCCAGCTCGAAGTCACCTCCTCCTGGAAGCCTGCTGCAGCTAGTTGCTCATGCCCCGTTCTTGCCTCATCTTCCCCTACGGGACTTGGAGCTTCTTGGAGACAGGGCTAGGCCCTACTCAAGGGGCATCCGGAGCCGGCTCAGCAAACTTCCACCCGTGGTCTGAGCCTCTGTCCGCCTTTCCTCCCAGGCCAGGGGCACGCCCACCTACTGTATTTTTCCTCCGTGGGCTCCGCTTCCCTCTCCTCCCTCCTCCTCCCTCCTCCCCTCCCCTCCCTCCCCCCC
>NW_007732770.1:98516-104175 GCF_000696425.1 Galeopterus variegatus
CCCCACCCGGGGTGTCAGGTGCACCGGGGGCAGGGCGCGCCTTTGGCCCACCCAGCGGGGGCGGGATGACAAAGCACAAAGAGACTGCGGAGGACCACGACCCGCTTGGCCTGTACTAAGGAGGGGACCCGCCTGTCCCAGGCTCCAGGCCATGGGCAAGAGAACAGGGGCGTTTACCTCCTCGTGTGTGTCACGAGGGCTTTTGAGAATTTAGATGAAAGCTGTGGCTCATCTGGAGAAAAAAATGGCCTTTACACAGACTCAGGGAGAAGCGTGGAAGAGTCCCCAGCCCACGGGCACCTTGGGGTCCGCAGAGTAGGGCACTTCCCTCCCGGTAGCAAAGGTTGGACTGGTGTCACCTGAGAGGTGAGGGACAGGTGAGGGGCATGCCTCTGCAGCAAAGGTCTGCCCTTCTGAGCCAGTGCGGTCTGCTGCCAGGCGGTGGATCCAAAGTGACCCTGAAGGGGACGGGGCTCCCCAGGGGCTGTTCCTGGAGGGAGAAGGCCCAGGTCCTTGGCATTTACGCCCTGAGGAACAGCACACCGGACCCATTTTTTAACGGAAGGGAAATGGAGGCATGCTGGGGATCCCGGGCTCGCTGTTCAGTACGCCCAGATCCAGCGTTCTGGGCTTCATGTTCTTTCTCTGCAGCCCATTGATGCATGGTCCCCAGCAAGCTACTTAAACCTCTCTATGCTGCCCCTGTGCAATGGCTGTGCCCATCCCTACCCCAGAGCGGTGGGATGAGCTGCCATGGGCTTCCCCGTGCAAGGGTTCTAGTCCCAATTGTGCTGCTGGTAGCACTTGGTAATACGACTTCCTTCTCTGAGGATCCTTTTGATAGTTTTCCTAGTGGACTCAATGTCTGAAAGACTTTTGTCTGGCAAAGGACTTGCATTTATTTCTCCCGTTTTTGTTGATCAGACCCGGCACCTGCTTAGCGTGGACAACCTGCGTGAACACTGCTGAAAGCAAGCATCTGTCAGTCTCTAGTACATCTTTTTGTTCAGGCTTTTAGAGGTCAGGAGAAAAGTCATCCCTGGGCCCTCATGATCCTGGTTACAAATCGCTTAGAGTTAAGTGTTATGGGTGGGGACTTCTGGGCCACTTGGCTCTGTCAGCCTGCGACCCTGGCCATGCATTGCAGGTGCAGCCAAGCAGGGACTCACAGCTCCTGGGAAGATGGTGCGGATCTTGGCCAATGGGGAAATCGTGCAGGACGACGACCCCCGAGTGAGGACCACTGCCCCTCCAAGAGGTGGCACTCCTCGACAGGTAGGCACCCATGCCGCATGGAAGGGGAGCAGCTGGCCTCCTCTGTACCCATTACTCCTTAGCTCCCAGAAGTCTCTCTTGCTGGTCACTAACCTTTGCTAGCCTGGAGCTCTCTTTGTAGAGAGCCAAGCTGGGGATCCCAGGGGATTGAGACTGGGGGAAAATGCAGTGGATTCATTGTGCGGCCTTCTCAGTTCTCCTTCCTCTGGGCAGCCTCCCCAGACTTCAAACCTAAGAGCTCTCTCTCTTTTAACCTGGTTAGCAAACCCCAATGGAGTCAGCATCTTTGCTTTAAGAGTCTATTGGGAGTAGCTGGAGAGTAAGTGGAGGAGATGAGCCCATGGCCACCAAATAATAATTTAATGAAAGGAGTGAAGAGTATTTAGAATGCCTGTACCAGAACCGTGCCCTATAGTCCAACCTTCCTCAACCACTTCCTTTCTTCTCTGTCCTGAGCACCTTCTCCCTGGGCATGATGTGGGGAATACAGACTGGCATCTTCTGTGCTCTGAGAGCTTGTGACTCGGTTGTAGGCATTCTTATGGGTGGCATCTGGGGACTGCTGAGAAAGGAGGGTGTGGCACTGGGTGGCTGTAGGGGAGGGCAGGGTCCAGCTGGTGCAACTTCAGGGAAGCCTTCTCTGGATTCATTCATCTCTTTCTGTCTTCACCTTTCAGAGCTTTCTCAACAGGAGCCATGGTGTCCCCCCAGGCGGTCCTGGCCCCCGCCATCAGCAGGCAGGTGCCAGGCTGGGTGCTGCTCAATCCCCCTTCAATGACCTCAACCGGCAGCTGGTAAACATGGGCTTCCCCCAGTGGCATCTTGGCAACCATGCTGTGGAGCCAGTGACCTCCATCCTGCTCCTCTTCCTGCTCATGATGCTTGGCGTTCGTGGTCTCCTGCTGGTGGGCCTCGTCTACCTGGTGTCCCACCTGAGTCAGCGGTGACCTCCAGGAGCTGATAGGGGTGGGTGTGTTAAAGGGACTTGCTGGGCCTTGGTGTGAGAGCAGGCACACGGGAGGGGATCTAGTGGTGCCTTGAAGGTGTGATCAGAGAAGGGGCCAGAGGGGTGTGTTTCCCTGTCGTGTTAAGCATGAGACAGAGGGAGACTCCAGTCCGGCATTCCTGAAGTATGGGGTGGATACCCTGGTTCACTTGAGATGTTTTTAGGTGGTATAGGGCCTACATTAAGTGGCACAAAATCAGAAGAAGAAAGAGATTCCCTTTCTAATTCTCTTAATCTTTTTATGGCACGAAGAAAGTCTCAGCCAGTGCCAATATGTTCTAATGACTCTGGAACACGTGCTGACATCCCCTTTTACTAGGGAGCAGGACTTGGGCTTAGGACAGGTGCGAAAAGTTTCCAGACTTTTATAGCACTGTTTGTTTTAATGGTATATTTTTATTGGCTACCTTTTATTTATGATGGGTGGTACTGGTATTCTATTTATTGTGACATTTTCAATAAATAGCTTTAAGTAAAACTGAGTCCATGTAAAGAAATTCATAAATAATGCACACAGATCTGGAAGGCTTGGTGAAGGTGGTCGGGAGTGATTGGGTTTGAGGAACAGGGGAGCAGGGGGCATTTGACCTTGGAAGGTGGTTTCTAAGAATTTTTCCATAGGATCCAGGAGCTGTGAGGGGGAGTCCAGGTAAAATTTGGGCTTGGACCCCTTGCCTGATGCTCGGATAACTTCTAGGCTCACTCTGAGTTGCTGGACTTGAAGGTCAGCTTTGTGGGGAGGGGGCCTCTGGCCAGAATGGCTGCTGAGTCTGGTGGGTCAGGAGAGCCAAGGTGCAGGTCTGAGGCCTCCCTTGCCTGGGGCTGTAATCAGAGGCTTCTTGGCCCGGCCTCCCAAGGCTCTCTTAACTGTTGGCTGCAGTACACTGTCCTTAGAAAGTGGCCTGTGGGATGAGGGTGTCCCACTTTTCGTGAGCAGAGGCCCAGAGGTTGGGCTCGTTAGCCCTGGATCTGTGTGGGGGCCCTGACAAGGGGAGGCACTGGGTGGCTAAGGCTCTGGGCCTACTGTGGGCTGAGGGTTGTTTATAGATTAGAGAAAGACTGGGTGAGCCTGAGAAGTCTGCCTGCCCTGGCGTCAGATTTCCCACCCTCTTCTCAGGATCCTCTGGGTTTGGTTGTTTGGGGCAGGGAGGCATGTGTTGGAGTTGCCGGGGCTGGGGGAGGTGGGGAAGAGAGATGGAGAGTGATTCCATCCGTCCTTCAGGGAGCCTGGTGGGCTGCCCACCTTGAACAGAACCTTCTCCCCACAGGCCCCATGCCCACTGCTGCCCTCGAGGGAGCTGGTGGCCTTTATCACAGACATTCCTGGGGGAGCTTTGTGGCCTTGGAGCAAGACTGCTTTCTCAAAGAATTCTTTATGCGTCTTTATTTCCCGGCAGCGGTTGGGACATGTGTTCCCTTTATGATGGGCATGGAGAGCAGAGGGGTGCTGGGCCCTTCTTGAGGAGGGAGGTCTGGGGCCCAGCCCTGGCCGATGTCCCGGCTGTTCCTGTGGCATTTCCTTCTGCCCTGGCTTGTCTGCCCACCTGCTCACCTGGCCCCCAACTCCTGCAGCTCTGGCCCAGCCCTGCACCCCACGCCCCTTCAGCCATCAGCTTGTCTATATTTGGCTGAGTTTTCCTTTCATTTTGTCCTTTCAAAGCTGCAGGACTCTTTGAAGAAGTAAAGTGTAACTGGAGCCCCAATATATAAAATACCTTTAGGGAATATGAATCTGAGTCCACAAATTGAGGGCTGAGAACGGTATCTTTTTCTAGGATTCAGTTTCCATTCCCAAAGCCCAAGCCCTTTGAGAAGAATCGGAGGACTTTGGAGGAGGCAAAGGGAGCGGGACTTTCCTCTCTGCTGCTGACTAGAAAGAGGAGTAGGCAGGAGAGGAGCCGCCCTGGTTCGGGGCGGGCTGCTGGAGGCGGAGGAGCTGTAGTCAGCAGTGGTCCTTGTGACACCTGGGGCAAAGGCGGCCTCTCCAGCGGCCAGTTTAGCCAGCCTAAGGGAAGGGGGCTAGGGGCTAGAAGTAAGTTGATATAGACTAAGAGCAGGTGACGTTTCTGGCATTCCCAGTGGAGCTGCTCTGAATGGATTGGGCTGGGATCCTGGGAACCCATCCTCTGGACCCTTTTTTGAGCAACCTACCTTCCCCGTGCCCTTGGGCTCTGGGCAGTTTGCTCACTTGTGCTCTGCCTTGTTTCTCAAGCCCGGGGTCTACAGGTGTCCGCAGGCAGAGGCAGCAGGGTAGGGAGGCACCTGGAGCCGTGGGGGCCATGCAGCCCATGTGGCCGTAGGTGGGCCTGGGTTGCACCTCCACCTCTTGTTTGAATGCTGCTCAGTGAGACTCTCCTCTGCAAGGACAGAATGTGCAGATGTGTGAACATGTTCTGTGCAGGTGGAGCCTCGCTGCTCCGGGTGGCAGGCGCAGATGCTGGTGGGCCTCTGAGTGAGGCTGCAGCTGCCTTTGCCCAGTTGGCAACCTTGTGGGAAACTCGCTGAGGAGAGTGGGCTCCTCCTCCTCTGCCTGCCCCTCCCACTGTACGAGGGGACCCCGCAGACTGGCCTGCCTTGCTTGTTCAAATCCTGCCCGAGGCAGATTTCAAGGGAGCTTGCTGCATAATCATCGGGTCCTGTGTCTCATGTCAGGTTGGATTTGCAGCTTGGCTGCCTGGGGAGAGCTGCCCACTCACGTACTCTTCCAGCTTAGAACCTAGCAGGCCTGCGCCACCTCTGTACACCTGGAAAGAGGAACACCACCTCTGAGGGGTTGCTTTGACTCCCTGGTTGGGGCCGCCTGGTGAGCGTGGCCGCTGGGTCTGACTTGTGTGTTTCTGCTCACTCTCAGGGACCGGCCGGCCTCCTAGGCCCTTCCTCTCACACGTTCCAAGCACTCGTCTCTCTCGGCTCTACTCTCCCCACCCTCCAGCTAGCCCTGGAGATGGGGCTGCATTTCCATCAGGCAAAACAGTGAGTCTAGTTTTAACAGTTCCCCAGGGAGCCCTGTTCTGGGACCAGGACCAGAACGGTGCCTTTTGGCATGGGCAGGGCTTCCTAACTGGACTCTAGCTCTGTGAGTCTGAGGGGGAAGTCCCAGGGAAGTGTCAGAGCCTCTGCTCACTAGGATACCTGACCTTAGGGACAGGGGAAGAAAGCTGCTCCAGGCCTGTGGCCAGCTGGAACCCAGAGTGAAGCTTGTTTGCAGGCCCCACTCTGCTCTTTGTAGGCCGTGACCTTGGACAGTTCACTTAGCCTCTTTTTTTTTTTTTTGTCTTTTTGTCTTTTTCCGTGTCCGGCAACGGATCGCAACCCTCAGTGTTGCCCCCGTACCGGACCGGGGACCAGCAATGGGATGGCCCCCACCGTAGCTGCCCC
>NW_007732770.1:104185-114478 GCF_000696425.1 Galeopterus variegatus
GGGAGCGCCGCCGCGCTTCCCAAGCGGCGCACTATCCATTGCGCCACCGGGCCGGCCCCACTTAGCCTCTTGAGCCTTGGTTTCCTCATCGCTAAGAAGGGATGATGCTCTGGGTCCTGCCCGCCCCTCATAGTCCTGCAGGGGATCACCTGAGGCATGGTGGATGAGAGATGGACAGAGGGCCAGGAAGGAGGCACTGCACCAGCCCTTAGCCTCCTCCACAGATGCTACACCTTGGACCTCAGCTCTTGTGCTGCGGACTTTGGCCCCGGAGTGGCCACCATGTCCCAAGCACCTGGGACCCCCTGTGTGGGGTAGTGCTGGGCTTTAAGACCAGTGTCACCCGCTCCCCAGCTGTTAGAGAAGAAATGCAGCTGCCTCGCTGTGCTCCCAGAAGCCAAGGGGCTTGGCGTAGGTCTCCAGGGTCAGGACTGGATGATGTTTGCTGAGAGCGTGTGGGGTGCCTGGCCCTGTGCTAAGCACTTTATGTGACTTAATTGTCACTAGAACTTTATGACTTAGGTACTATGACTGTCATTTTTACTGCTGAGGACACTGTAGAGGGTGTATAACTTGCCCTAGTACCCAGAGTGAGGTAGGGTGGAGCTAGGATTCAAACTGAGGCCCAGAGCCCATTCTCTTGATCACTCCTCTGTTTAGCCTCTGGCTATGCCCACGTCAGAGTCACCTAGAAACCTGTTACAGGTACAGATTGCCCGCCCTCACTACCTGCTGGTAGCCATCGGGACCCACCTGCACGCTGTAGGATCAGCTCTGTGAGGGCAGAGGGTACAGAGGTGGGTGCAAGGACACTGCCCGCAGCTGCCTGGCTGGATGGCCTCAGTAGCTTCCCTGCTGTGGGCCGCATGAATGGGGGTACAGCCCTCTTCCCTGCATTCCCAAATGCATGGTATTTTCATTGCAGGCTGACAAGGGGAGACATTGGTTACCTCTCAAAGGGTCACTAAGGGGCTGTACAGGGTGATGGCAGTGGGAGGTGGCAGAGCTCTGCTGCCAAAACTAGATGGAGAACCTGCAGCCCACCCAGCAGGGCATGTGGTGGGAGAAGCAAGCCCACCCCTCCTTGTGCTGCCACCCAGGACCCCAAAGGGCAGCAAGTGAAAGTTCAGAAAGCAAATGGAATGAGAGCTTCAATGGAAAGCATGTGGCGGGGGTGTCTCTGATCCTCTGGTTCGGGGGTGTGGGAGCCGAAACCGTGTGGCTTGAGGGACCCAGAGCTTGGAAGGGGGGAGCTGAGGCTGCTCCAGATGAGGTGTGAGGGCAACTTCGGGACAACGGCCTTGAGTGCAGGGGCGGGTAGAACACAGGGCTGGGAGCCCGGGGGCTGTCTGCACCCACCCTGCCACCAGCTTTAGTCCCTGGGTGTGCGGGGGCCCTGCTGGAGGCCAGATGCCTGGGTTCCTATTCCCAGTCCCTCGTCTCCCTGCTGCCCCTCACGGGGTGGCAGGAGCAAGTGCATTCATTCGTGGGAAGCACCGAGCACAGTTGCTGGCACCGATTGGCACTTGATAATGTGACCGTATTCACAAAGCAATGGTATTAGGATTTACTTAACATTTTTCTTTAAAACAACTCACATTTTACTTAAATTTATTTTAGACAGGAAGCCCTGTATTACTATTGTGCATGGAAAGCTGGCCTTACTTGCCGTTCACTGTAGGTATTTGTACAAGTAAATCCAGTGTAGAGAAAATGACATTACTCCATTTTAGCCAGTTGCTGCGGCTGTCCAAGGCTTTAAGCCCGATGCCCACTTTCTTTGTTAAAAAGTCAGTTTATGAGGATTTAGGGAGCTGTTAAAGACTCCTAGCACTCACTGAGACATTCCCCTTGATGAATTCAGAGAACTGAAGAGAAAAGAAAAGGGAATGACTTCCTCACCTCGTGATTCAGTGCTATGTCTGTGAATTGTTTACAGTCACCTTGCACACCACCCCAAAGCATTGAGCACCTGTCAGATGACAGCATCCAACAACTTGGAAACGTTGTATGATCTTGAGCAAGCTGTTTTTATTTTTATTTATTCAAGATATTTTAACATTTACTTGTGCATATTGGTGGGGTACAGTGTGTTGTTTCAATGCATGCACGTGCTGCACGGTGATGCACCCAGGGTAGATAGCGTAGTTTTGTATCTTTTAGTTCATCACTCCCCTCCCCACCGCCCCCCCATTCCCCAGCCTCTGGTAACCATTATTGTACTCTCTACTCCTACGAAACCCTCTTTTTTTTTTAGAGTCCACATATGAGGGAGAGCATGTGGTATTTGTCTTTCTGTGCCTGACTTCATTTGATGTGATGGTTTCCAGTTCCATCCATGTTGCTGCAAATGATAGGATACCTTTTTTTTGGTAATAGCTGAATAGTACTCCACTGTGAATATATATCACGGTTTTTTTTTTCCTTTTTTTTGTCTTTTTTCGTGACCGGTAATGGGATCGCAACCTTCGGTGTCGTGCCCGCACCACGCTCAACCAGTGAGCAGACCGGTCTCTATATGGGATCCAAACCCTCGGCGGGAGCGCCGCTGCGCTCCCAAGCACTGCACTCTACTGAGTGCGCCACCGGGCCGGCCCTATATCACAGTTTTTAATCCACTCATCTGTTGATGGGCATTCAGGTGGATTCCATCTCTTGGCTGTTGTGAATAGTGCTGCAGTGAACATGGGACTGCAGGTGTCACTGATCTAACTTCCTTTGGGTATATGCCCAGTAGTGGGGTAGCTGGCTCGTAAGGAAGACCTATTTTTGGTTATCTGAGGGATGTCCATACTGTTTCCACAGTGGCTGTACCAATTTCCGCTCCCACCAGCAATGTTAGAAAGGTTCCCTTTTTTCTGCATTCCCACCAGCATTTACTTTCTGTCTTCTTGAAAATAGCCGTTCTAACTGGAGTGAGATAATATCTCATCATGGTTTTAATTTGCATTTCCCTGATGATCTGTGATGTTGAGCATTTTTTTCAAGTTCCCGTTGGTCATTCGTATGTCTCCTTTTGAGAGATGTCTGTTCAGGTCTTTTGCCCATTTTTAAAATTGGGTTGTTATTTTGGTGAGTTGTTTAAGTTCCTTATGTATTCTGGATATTAGACAGAATCTTGTCTGACATGTAGTTTGCAAACACTTTCTCCCATTCTGTAGGTTGTCCCTTCACTTTATTGACAGTGTCTCTTGCTGTGCAGAAGCGTTTTAGTTTGAGGTAGTTGCATTTGTGTATTTTTGCTTTAATCACCTGTGCTTTTGTAGTCTCACTCAAAAAAAAAAAGCACTGCCCACTCCCATTTTGTTTACCGTATGTTTTCTTGTAGTAGTTTCATAGTTTCAGGTCTTAACTTTAGGTCTTTGATCCATTTTGAGTTGATTTTTGTGTATGGTGAGAGACAGGGGTCTAGTTTCAATCTTCTGTGTGTGGATATTCAGTTTTCCCAACACCATTTGTTAAAGAGGCTGTCCTTTCCCCATTGTATATTTTTGGAATCTTTGTCAAAAATCAGTTGGCTATAAATGGGTGGGCTTATTTTGGGCCTCTCTATTCTATTCCACTGGCCAATTTCTATTTTTTGCCAGTACCATGTTATTTTGTTTACTATAGCTTTACTATGTTATTTTGAAGTCAGGAAGTGTGATACCTCCAACTTTGTTCTTTTTGTTCAAGATTGCTTTAGCTATATAGGATCTTTCGTGGTTCCGTACAGATTTTAAGGTCATTTTTCTATTTCTGTGAAGAATGTCATTGGTGTTTTGATAGGGATTGCACTGAATGTGTCGATTGCTTTGGGTAAAATGGACATTTTGATATTAATTCTTTCAACCCATGAACATAGGATATCTCTCTGTTTGTGTCCTCTTTAGTTTTTTTTCACCAGTGTTTTCTTGTTTTCATTGCAAAGGTCTTTCACCTCCTTGGTTAAATTTACTCCTAAGTATCTCCTTTTGGGGAAGCTATTGTAAATGAGATTATTTTGATTTAAAAGCATCCTCCAGTCCTGCTGTGTCTCAAGGGAGCCCCAAGGGCCTCTCTGCTGCCTCTACAAGGCGGGGAATGACCCTCTCCTGGCCTCCTTCTGTTCTGGAAAAATGAAGGGGCAGGGCTAGATTTCCTTGAAGGCCCCTGGATACCTGCCACAGTGGGGGCCTTGCCCATAGCAGGTGCTCAGTGGGCTTTGCTGCTTGCTGGCTTGGCATTGCTGGTGTCACCATCTCCACTTCCTCTGCCACCCATTTTAAAAATTTATTTTAACATTTACTTGTATATATTTGTGGCATACAATGTGTTGTTTCAATACATGCATATACTGCACAATGATTCACTTGGCGTATAGCATAGTTTTGTACCCATTAATCCACCACTTCTCTGCCACCTATATTTGATGAACAACTGAATTAGGAAGATTAAGGAAAGCCACGAAGAGTGACTGAGTCCCAGGCTTTCTTGAGCTCTGAGCTGGCTGAAGAACTCCCATCCTCTTCTGCGGGAGCCCAGGATATATCATCCCGCCTGGCGTGCAGACCTGAAGAGTTGCGGGAGTTGTCCCATGGCGCCACCTCATGGAATGTCTGGGCAGGTGCATGATCTCCCTTCATGGGCGCATCCTCCTCCCACCCGAGGTGAATGCTCACCTTTACCAGCCCAGGCCTGTGATTACCTTGTGTTTTGGTGAGATTTCTAGTGGAGAGCATGCATAGTTCCATTGTAGTTTCTTGTTTACTGTGGGCTCATCCTGGACTGTGCCCTATGCCGGGAGTGTTCATAAGCCTTGTCTCATTTTATGCTCCCCCAATGAAAAATAGGTGTTTTCCCTTTTTGCAGGTGGTGGATGAGGCTCAGAGAGGTTAAAGTAACTTTTACGGAGTTGTGCAGTCAGTGGGCGGCAAATCTGGGGTCTGCCTCTCCAGCCTCCGGCAAACTGTGAATCTGGTATCCCTAGGGCTGGGGAAGGGCAGGGGGTGGCTGGGGACCCCCAGGAAGAGGATCTGTCATGGGGTCACTGGGGTTCAGTCTTGAACCAGACCTTCTGGTATTTGAGTTTTCAGTGTAGGAGACAGAATGAGAAGTTTTAGACTTGGTTATTTTCTAGCCCAGGTTGCTGTCATCACATGAGGTGACCCCAGTGGGAGGGACATGGTCACTTTCTAAGACTGTACTCTCTCTAGGTGAGGAGTGGCTGTGTCTAATGCAGTCCTGCCCAGTGCAGCACCCATCAGTAACTTTCCCGTTCTCTTGTCACTCAGGCTTCTTTGATAAACGTGACATTTGTCACATAGCTGTCATTTGTGACACGATGTCTGGTGCCTAGGGCTTATATTTTTCACAGGAGGCAAGGAGCGGGAGAGACAGACCTCCCACTAGCTAATTGTGTGCCTTTGGGCAAGTTACTTGCTGTGCCTCAGTTTCCCCATCTGTGATGTGGGGATGATACGTCATCTAGGCAGTTGTGAGGTCCAAATGAAAGACGTGTATACAGCGCCTGTGCACGGCAGCGAGCCATGGATGATGCTTTGTAGCAGGTCTTTTCCTGCAGTTCTTGTCAGTGAAAATTGGCTACCCTGAAAATGCAATTTGCTTTTAAAATTTCAGAAAAAAAATTGAAAAAACTTCCAAATGGCTACTTATAATGAGGAAAGAAGTTTACTTCTGAGGCACCAGCCTATGCGAGAGCCCTCAGTGGCCTGGGCGGGGGTGGGGTGTGGGAGGGGGTGGTGTTTCTTTTGTGGCTCTCAGCTCAGCTGACCCTGAGAAACCGCCTTCTTCTGATGAGGTGACTAACATCTGGATGCTGTCAGACCTTCTTCTGATGAGGTGACGAACATCTGGATGCTGTCAGCAAGGGAGTGGACAAGACAATCCATTGGGCAGCTTTAGAACAGGCAGCAATGCTTCCCCCTGGGGAGTAGGCTTGTGGGTCCCACCCTGTCATACTACAGGGCCTTCTTCTGATGAGGTGACTAACATCTGGATGCTGTCAGCAAGGGAGTGGACAAGACAATCCATCGGGCAGCTTTAGAACAGGCAGCAATGCTTCCCCCTGGGGAGTAGGCTTGTGGGTCCCACCCTGTCATACTACAGGGATCTCACTTGGTTCATTCTTTGAGTCATTACTGGTTTGATATCTGTCCGCCATTCTCCCCTGCCTCCCACCCAACTAGAGGCCACATGAAGCCTGGCACCGTGTCTATCCTCTTTGCTGCTCTAGTCCTTTTGTCCAGCACAGTGCTAAACAAATCGTTATTGATGGAAGGAATACTCAAGATCGCGCCTTATACGTGTTCTTGATATTATGATGAATCAGAGTAGGCCTGGCCCAAATCCAGAGTCTTCTGACTCAAGTCTCTGATGATGAGTGTTGCTGTGGGCCAGGACCTCATTTAATCCTCAGCAGAACCCTGGGAGGTAGATACTGCTATTATGTCTAGTTAGCAAAAGGGAAAACAGTACAAGGTGGAAGAACTGCTAAGCAGGAAAGCTGAGATTTAAACTTGGCTCTCTGACTCAATGCCTCTGTTCACTTAGTGACTTTCAGGATAGCGGGATGCCCACGATCCCCTCCAGGCCTCCCTCCTGCAGCCCTGGCTCTCTTGATTGCTGGCAGGCAGACAGCTCGGTAGTCACATATCCAATCACAGGTGCTCAGGAAGTGTTACGCACTCAGCACCTTCTCCTGAAGTGGCTTCTCACCTGCAGAGAATGGAGGAGCTTCCCTCCTGTGCTGAGGGGCAGTGGGTACGAACATCAGCTGTTAGAATGATTGTTCCCCAGCCCTTCTTCTCTCCTAACATATTTCCAGGAGGCTTTGTGGATCCAGGGACTCTTACAGACTGCAGAGGAGGGGTGGGTGGGGCTGCAGTAGTCTGGGGTGGGCTGGGGCATGCCTGGCAGTAAGTGCTGTGTGTGTTGGGGGGCCTTCAGATTCCGCCTTCCTCTCGGTGGGTCCCACCTGGTAAAGGGAAGGTGATGGTGAACTCTGGTGCCCTCCTGCGCCAGGCTTCCTTGAGCCATGCGGGGCTTGCAGAGCCCCCAGCCTATGGCGCAGTACTGAGAGACACTGGGGGAGGGGCTCTGGCCTCTCCCCTCAGACTCAACAGACTACTCCAGGAAGGGATAAACTCTGGCTGGAGTCAGGCACTCAGAGACTGTCCAAGCCGTAAAGAGCCATGAGGGTAATTTAGCCCAAACGTCCATTGCACAGAGGTGAGTGACTTGCCAAGATCCCATGGCTGATCAGTGTCAGAGCAGGCACTGGGTCTCCAAGCTGGACACTAAGACTCAGAGAGGCCAGGCAACTTACCAAACTCACCCAGCTAATAAGCAGCATGGCTCCCTCTGCTGCCCAAGTCTCTGTGGCCCATTTGATTGAAGAGCTCATCTGGTGTACAGGCCATATGAGCAGGGTGGGGTGGGGGGATTGGAGGAGGATCCTAGCTTGACACCTGGACACCTGGCTTAAAGAGTTAGGTCCCTGAGACTGCCTTGGAGCTTTGGGATCAATTCTGGTCACTGCTGCCTTGCTTCCAGTGGGCACCAGCAGGTGGCGCTAAGCACCCAGTTCCACTCAGTTCCCAGAAAAAGATGCTGGCAAACCCGAGTCTGGGAGTAATTAGGGCAAGAAGCCGGCTTTGGGGCCCAATCACCCCGTCCCTGGCATCCTTGTGCTTGGGCACCCTGGGGAAAGGGAGAGACTGGAGGTCCCAAATTGGGTTGCTTTGGTTTCAGACCCTTCAGAGGGTTGTGTGGTCATCAAATGGGCACCCCAGGGAATGCTCCTTTTACTCATCTTGAATAAATGACACCCAGTGATGGGGTGAAAGCAACAAGGACAGGTGGACCCCTCAGCACCGACTGGCACGAGACGCAGCCTGGGCTCCAGCTCAGCCTCTTTGCCTCGCTCCTCCCACCAGCACATCTTCTCGCTTGGCACCCAGGGCACTTCTTTCCCTGCTGGGAAAGGTCAGAGAACCCAGGACTCCCCCCCGAGAGAAGCTGTCCTGGACCTTGTCTCCTGCCCCCTTCTTTCCTTCTCTCTCTCCGTCTCTCCTTCCTGTTCTCTCTGCTTCCTCATCTCTCTCGCCCCTCTTGTCTCTTTCCTCACCCTCAACCCCAACCCCATTCCCCCAGGGCCTCTGAAGGTCCAGTCCCTGCCCCGACACCTCATCTGCAAAGGCAAACAGGGACCAATACCAGTGGGTTTCTAGGACGTGGTTTCCGTGGTGACGGTGCATCTTCTGCCTTGTGGTGCTCAGTCCTGGGCAGGTTGCCATGGAGACACTCACCTCATTGAAGAGTGATTTGTGGGACTGTTTTTCTTCTTTACTTCATCTTTTTCCTTCTTTCCAGAAATTCTGCCAGCCCAAATGGCCTTTTTTTTTTTTTTTTTTTTTTTTTTTTTTGTGTCCAGCAACGGATCGCAACCCTCAGTGTCACGCCTGTACCGGGGACCGGCAACGGGATCGCAACCCTCGGTGTCACGCCCGCACCTCACTCAGCCAGTGAGCGGGAACCGGTCTGTATGTGGGATCCGAACCCTCGGCGGGAGCGCCACCACGCTCCCAAGCAGTGCACTGTAGCAGTGCGCCACCGGGCCGGCCCCCAAATGGCCTTTTCTCCACGCTAGCAAACTGGGAAGGAAGCCTTCTCCAAGGAGCGTCCCCCTCTAGGGCCACTAAGGCCCGGAGAGCATTTTGTTTACACAGGTCCCCTGGTAACCTTCTCCTTCTCATAGGGTGAGTGAGGCACCCCTAAAGTCGGCCGAGGGGTCACCACAGAGGAACAGGCCAAAGCTGGCCCGGTTCCCACGTTTATTGCCCACAACGTGCTTCGAGGCCTGCAGCCAGCGGATGTCAGCCCGAGAGCTTCTGCACGGCAGCTGCGCTCCACAGGAGTCCTCAGGCTGTGGGGAGAAGGCAAGAGCCAGTGAGGGGGGTCCTCAGGCTGTGGGGAGAAGGCAAGAGCCAGTGAGGGGGGTGTGGTGGGGAAAAGAGGGCAGGGAACCCAGGCAAAGAGGTGGGTGTGAAGTGGGAGATGCCCTGGGAAAAGGGGGGAAAGCGAGGTGAGGCGACTGGGAGAGCTTAGAGGGAGAGGAAGCGGTAGAGGGCGAGAGTGCCAGTCCCAAGAAGCCGCCCGTGAATCTGCAGAGGAGCATTGCTCTGGTGCTGGTGCCCTCTGTAAATCATCTGCAGCCCCAAACCCAAAACAGGCCTCTTCCCTCTCTGCCAAGCAGGGAATGTGTCTGTCGACATAAAAACATATTAAGCACATTGTGGCCCTCTCTCCCCACAAGTTGAAAGCCATTACAATAATTAATTAAGGCAGGACATTAATTAAAGAGTCATTTCCCCCCTACTCTCCTGGGACAGATCAACCAGGGGTGGGGAACATGTGCTATACTGCAGACAGAAGGGGACTGGGGGGCCAAGGGGCAGAGAGGCATTGACAGACACAGCCAGAGACAAAGGACCCTGGCGGGAGGGGCAGGGGCTGGGGGCTGAGAGGGGCTGGCGGGCAGGCCCCAGAGCAGGGGGAGAGCTTGCTCTATGTCTGAGGACCCTCGATCGTGGTTGGCTTCCCCTCCTGGCTTTCACAGCATGAGGGTCTCTGTCGCCATGGAAACAGAATATTAGCCCTTCGCTCCTACGTTCTCCTCTGTGAATGTGTCACGCCAGAGCTCCCGGGGACACAGCTCCAGGGATGAGATTGCCAGGGGAGCAGAGTCAGGGCCCCAAGAGGCCTCTCTGTAGAGGGTCAACCAGTGACCCTCCGGTGAGAGGATCTGCGGCCTCCCAGCTCCAGTGCCCCAGCCCGAAGCCAGCTTATGGCACGACCATCACTAGGCTAGTGACCAGCCAGAAAGTTCTTTCTTCAGATGCCCCACACCACAGACAGGACAGGCTAGCTCAGACTGAGAATTGTTAGTCTTTTAGGTAACTTTTCTCATTTTGCCCAATTTGAATGATTCCTCCCTACCTCCCACCCTCTCTCTCTTTCTCCCCCTTTCTTTTTCTTTCTTATTCCTTTGACCAATCTGTTTTCCAGCCTAATTTCATATTTCTAAAACATATTTATATAATATAACGTGTTTCATGTGTGACATAATAGATTTAACCCATTCCAACCTGTGTCTCTGTCTTGCTTACTTTTGAGCCTTCCAGAACTTTCTGACTGATTTGTTCAAAAGCTCTGTTCTTGTGTTTCATGGTTTCTCTGATGTTTTTCATATTTTTAATAAACACTATAAAAGGGATGATACTCCAGAGATGATTCCACATCGTCTCTCCTGGT
>NW_007732770.1:115582-125131 GCF_000696425.1 Galeopterus variegatus
GGAAGAGACAGCAGAGATAAGCCGCAAGGGAGAAGCTCATGTAGTGCCTGATATTCTGACACTTGTAAAACATAACACAGGGTCACAAGGGGCATATCATTATCAATAGGGGACGAGTGGATACTAGGCTCTGGGTCTGTGTGGTGGACAAGACAGATGTGGCCTCTGCCCTCTGGGAAATGACAGTCTGGTGGGAGAGACAGACACCAGGCAAGAAATACACAAAAATACAGCTGCAGATTGTGAAATATACTAAGCAGGCAAAAAGCTGGGTTCTCTGAGTGAGAATAGCAAGGACCTATTTTAGGTTGGGGTTCAGGAGGAGGTGACATTTCCACTGCAAGGAAGCAGGAGAAGTCAACCAGACAAAGTGAACGGTGAAGGGTGAAGGTCCCCAGCAGAGGTGGAGCCACTAGAAGGTGAAGAAGCTTCAGCCTTAGGCCCTCTCAGTGCTCCAGAACCTTCCAAGGCCCTAGCAATGCATCCACATGGTCCTGTGTTTTTAGAAAAATTACATAAATAAAGTACTTTGGCTGCTATCAGATAAGACCACTGACTTCTCCTCTATTTTGCTTGGTGCTTGGAGTGGCCAAGCAGGGCACCATTGGGATCTGGCTAAGGGGATGCTGGGCTGGGGAGAGTCTGCTTGGGTTTAGGGAGATATATTTATGTGGTTGCAGCACTTGCATGCATGGTCAAGGTCAAGGCCAGTGGGGGGTGGGAATGGCTCCCAGGGCATTCTAACTGCCCACTGTGCTGACTCACCTAGTATCGGGCAGAAGGCACAGTGCCTGGGGTTGACCTGAACAGGCCCTTGCACAGGCAGGGAGTATGGCAGGCGGGGAGAGTGGCAGGCGGGGAGTGTGGCAGGCGGGGAGTGTGGCAGGAGGGGAGGGAATGAGGCTGGGAATGAGCAGAGGCAGAAGCTGGACTGGAATATTGTTTTGGATTTTGTGATGCTTGTAGAATTTGTCAGCTTTTTAAAACCAGTCATTTGTTTTGATTTTTCTAATTCTAAATAAGTTTTCCCTTCTGTACCTAATTTTGTTTTGGGGGTTCTGCATTACTTTTTTCAGGAGCTCCTGCCCTCCAGTCTACAGCTGGGATCTGGGATCCGCCCCTGCTCTGAGGAAGATGAGCCTGTCTCCTCCTCCATGGCAGGAGCTGAACGGGTGCTCACAGGGCTGTCCACAGGGCCAGATCAGATGAGGCCCCATCCAGAGACTGTCAGGGCTTCTCCTAGGTGTCACTGGTTTCCTCCGTCTTAGGGAAAGAGGGGCTAGAGGGCAGATGGTGCAGGCTGTCACAGGCACTGGCACATCCTGTGCTTGAGGCTGTGCAGAGCTGGCGCGTTCAGGCCTCTCCTCACCCCTTCTCTGAGGCCACAGCGCCTTGAATGATCCCACGTAAGAATCATTGGGAGTTAAGGTGTCACCTTCTCCAGTTGCTGTCTTTTTAAATAGTCAGTGCTATCAAATCATGTTTATACATAAAAACATGTAGGTGATATATTAGGGGGACAGGGCAGAATAAAAACAAGCACGTAATTTTTATACACAATACATAAAATGTTTCAAAAGGAATGCGCGTACACTAGGAAGAGTGGAAGGGAATCCACAGTAGTATAAAAAAGGCTTGTGTGCCTCTGTGTTTTATGATTGGGTTTTATGAGTATGTGTGTTTTGTGCATGTGTTGGGGGAAAGGCGGACAGTCTGTGGGGATAATGCAAAGTAACCTAAAGGATTTTCCAAAGAAAATTGAAAGCCCCAACAGCCCTGGCTGTGGTGGTTTCCAAAGGTGGGCCTGTGGGGAAGTCCTGCTTGCACTGGGGGGCTCAGCAGGAAGCCTGACCCCGCCAAGGGCCTCCAACCAGTTCCCCTCAAACCAAAGCCCAGACAAACTGGCACCCCACAGGACAAAGCCCAGATCTGAATCTGGTTTCTAAAAGTGGGGTTTGTGCTCAGCCTGCTTCTCCCTTCCATGTGCAGTCCAGCCCGAGTTCCTTACCAGCATCTGCTGTTTCCTAGCGCCAAGCTCTCCTGTCCACATGGATGTGGCGTGGGGGGGATGTCCCTCTGCAGTTCTTGAGGTTCCACATGACTGCCCCCTCTACCCCCCCAGTGGCTCCCCTCAAGCCTGGAGTTCCCTGCCTAGCCAGGTCAGAGTCCTGCCCCTGACCTCCTACCCGGGACACTCACCAGGAGTGTGCGCAGCAGGTGCCTGTGTTCTTGTTCAGAAGCCCTGCATAGAGATCAGACAGGAGCCGAGCTGCTGAGCTAGGTCCTGGAGGGTTGGGGGAGTGAGGTTGTGCAGGGGTGGTAGGTGTTTACAGCCTCACCCCTCTGCCTGTATCTTCGCTCAAAGTCAGGACTAGAACATGGACCTTACTCCTGCTTATTTGTGCCTTGCAATGTTAAATGCTCCCCTCTCCTTCCAGCCATGTCCCTACCCCACCTGCTCTTGCTTGGAAAAGCCCAGAGGTGTGGAGGAGCAAGGCCACCTGCCAGGCCTACTGAAGTTTTCTCGTCGAATTCCAGCTGCAAGGCTCCTAACGCCTCCTTGTCCTTCCTTGTCTGTACTTTCCAAGAGGCAAAACAAAGATTGGGTGAACAGCGGGTAGAGTCTTCAGCTGTCTTGAAGAGGAGCAGGAGTGTTTCTAGGGCTGCACATTGCTCAGTTCCTAATGATTTCTTGTGCTCTGACCCAGTTCCTACCAGCCGGCCCTTGAGTGCAGGTTTACACAGATGTCTTTTATGAGCAAGGTCTGGGAAGTGGCCCCATTACAGTGGGCTCCTTGGACGCGTGACTGAGTGCTTCCTTGCATGTATTTTTAGGCCTTGCTCCATGAGCTGGTGGAGCCCTGGGAGCTGAACTCTGGTCTTTTTTGCTCCCACAGGCACTAGGACAGGCCCGGGGAGGCTGGTGGATGGGGGTGAAGCTGTGATCTCCTGTCACAGAATCCTGGGGATTAGACACAGAATGTGACAAAGGAGATGGCACAGTTTGGCCAACCAGACTGCCTCCCATCTGGAGACCCCAAATCCTCCTGGGAGCCATGCGTGATGAGCTCATGCTCCCTGGGGTTTCCTCCAAGACGGGAAGAACTCTTTGATCATTGCCTGAGGCTGTTTTTAGCCCCAGAGACCAAGTTTGTGATGTGCTGAGCTGGCGGGTTTCCTGTGGCTGCCCCAATGTCTCCAGGGCATGGACGCTGTGACTGGGCCAGGAGTGAGAGCAACCACATTCATGTCCACTCCCCATCTGGAGGGAAATGGGCACCTGGAGAGTGTTGAACAACTCTTTACCCCCCATCACACCCCCCCAGAGCAGGAGGCACAGGCAGTGAGGCACCTATAAACTCGCTTCCCACCCACTTCCTGGAGTCACGGGTGCTATTGCTACCCTAACCCCTTGGAAAATTAACATGCTTAATTTTCCAAGCAAAGAAATGATGCAAGGAAAAGAATACACACATATTTTTAAACAAACAGGGAATTGCTGTGGCCTCTTTGGGCAGAGAGACATCTATTCCGTGAGAGCCCTGCTCCAGGCAGCTTTGTTCGGGTTTTGTCACTGACCAAAAATAGCTGAATGTCTGTTAAGTGCTGGGGCCTGAGTAAAGTCCTGAGACACAGGGGGACACAGCAGTAAATAAGATGTAGTCCCTGTTTTCAACAAGTTCACAGTCCGGTGTGGCAGACAAACACGTAAACACCTAAGCCACAATTGAGTGTGACAAGAACACAGAGAAAGTGGGAAGCAGGATCCTCGGGAACTCAGAGTCAGGGTGACCAGCCCACCCTGGGGTGGACAGTTAGGGAGGGTGTCATGAGCTTTTGGTGGTTGCCTCTGTTTGCCCTTTTGGCTTTCCTAGGGGGAAATTTCCACCGGGGATCCACCTCTCTTGAAGGGAGCCTTTGTGCGTGGACACAGTGGGCTCTGTTGCAGCAGCAGGTACAAGTGGACCCCACTGGACTTCAGCCAGTCAGCATATTCTGTCTTCGGCTGTAGCCATTGGCTTGTGGCTGGACATGTGGCCCAATCAGTGGACCTCGGGACATTTGTGTTGACTGCTAAAAAATGCACTCTCTCTTCCTCTCTATCTGGAAGTGAGAGATAAGGATATAGTTGGGGGAGATTCTAGAAGCCACCTTGAGACCACAAGGGAGTCAGCCTCAGGATAAAAATAACACTGTGAAAGGCAGTGAAAGAGGTGAAAGAAAGAAACTAGGTCCTTGGTGACAGGTCAAACCCGTCCTGAAGTCTACCTTGTCTCTGAACTTACCACGTTATGTGAACAATACATTCATTTTTTGTTTAAGCCGTTTTGACGTGGCTTTTGTTTTTGTTGTTGTTATTTCAAACACGGTTCTAAATGCAGTAGGCCCTTGCTCCCTGACCAAGCTGACACTTGACATGGATCTTGAAGCATGTGCTCTAGAATGCTCCAAAACATTCTTTTCCAGAGCCTCTGATTTAAGCCCTCAACCAGCAAATATCTGCTAAGCAGTGACTGTATACCAGGCCCTCAGCAGGATGCTGGGACACATGAATGAGATGTGGTCCTATGGTCCCCCCAGAGAAGCTCATGCCTTAAGGGGATCCAGATGGGCACATTTGCTGTGCTCTGATGGAGGGATGCACAGAGGGTCTTGTGCCCCAGAGAGGAGGTTGCAGCCCCTCGGCTGGGGAGTTGGCAAGGAAGGTCTGACCAGTATTGGCTCCCCTCCCCCAGATTTCCTTTGAGGGCTATCCCTCCCTCACTGCCAGCTCTTCTCCTGGCAGGGAGGGGACCAGGCCCAGGCAGTAGGAGCATTCCTTCCCTCTGCCCACGATGATTGATTCAAGGACTTGCCTCTGACCCCAAGCCAGGTGTTAGTAGGTGCTGGGGTCATCTTAGGGTTTCCTCCCAACTGGAAGAATTATGGTCTTAGTGTGTTGGCTTTAAAAAACAAAAATCTACTGCTCGTGGTTGTGATATGCCCATCTTCACAAGCCCTGAAACTGTTGACTCTCAGTGCAGGAAGGACCTCAAAAAAGTTCTTCAGATCTAATCCACTAACGTTACTGATGAGAAAACAGAGGCCCCGCTGGGTCCAGTGACTTGCTCAAGTCCCCCTGGTAGGCAGTGGTGGAGCGGGGAGGGAGCTCTTGTGTCCTGCTTGCCCTGCCCTCTGTCCACCCTGCCCAGGACCTCTCCTTGTCCCTGTCTAGCTTCTCAGCTTCAGCAGCTATGGTTTGAATATGATTTTTGTCTCCTCCGAAATTCATGTTGAAACTTAATCCCCAACACAACCGTATTGGGAGGTGTGGCCTTTGGGAGGTGATTGAGTCATGAGGCTTTGCCCTCACAAATGGGATTAGGTGCCGCATAAAAGGCTTGACAGAGGTAGTTTACCCTTTTTTGCTCCTTTTGGTGCTTCTGCCACGTGAGGACACAGCGGTCCTCCCCTCCAGAGGACGCAGCAACGAGGTGCCATCTTGGAAGCAGAGACCAGGACCAGACACCAAGCCTGCTGGTGCCTTGACCTTGGACTCCTACCTCCAGAACTGTGAGAAATAAATTTCTATTCTTTATAAATTACCCAGTCTCAGGTATTTTGTGATAGCAGCACAAGTGAACTAAGACAGAAAAGAATGAAGCTGGTCCTGCATCTCAGCATTAAGGCATGAAGGCACCCTGCTCTGCAGGACCCTGGGCACTGGTGGTCACTTCCCATGGGAGGATGGGAGGTGGGAAAGAAAACGCTTGAAAGGGGGCGCTGTTTAGCCCAGCACTTGGCTCTTAAACTTCTTAAACTGAGCTCAAGGTCAAAGCTGTGCAGCCTGACCCAGGCTTGGGAGAGCTGCATACACCCGTGCATCACCAGGAGGTGCAGAAAAAGAAGAGCTCCAGAAGCTTCCCCTCCAGCTGCCCAGGTGCCTCCTGCCCTGGCTGCTCCTGCCCCGACTTCTTGCTCCTGGACTGGGCAGAGCAATGGAGTGTTTGGTATTTCTCATGTCAGCCCTGTTTGAGGAAAGACACAAAATTAGGGAGAGCTCAGGTGGCCCCCGGTAGACACCCAGACCAAGCTAGAGAAAGACCAAGCAAAGACTAGTGAGCAAGAAGTGGTGGCAGCTTTCCCTCCCGGAGAGTGGCTGTGACGGTCATGTCTTCTGTTCTCAGGACTGGCTAGAGAGTTTGCAGGGCCCAGTGCAGAGGCCAAATGCAGGGCCCTCTGTCCAAAAATTATTCACCATTTCGAGATGGCACCAGCAGAGCACTAAATCCAGCGTGGACTGGTGTGGCAGTGGTCCCACACCATGGAGCCGGTCCTGTCTGTACTGTCTCGGTGCTGGACGGTGCTGTGCCTATTCACTGGCCTGTGCATGAGCTGGCACGGGGAAGAGCTCAGGAGCACAGTCTCTGGAGCCAGAGTGAGTTCGAATCCTGGGATCTTGGGCAAGTCACTTAACCTCTCTGGGCTTTGTTTCCCTCCTAATAACACGGGGATCATAATAGTGCCATTGTGGGGATTACAGGAGTCAGCATGTAGATTGCTTAGCACAGTGCCTGGCCCGTGCAGTCAGATTACACAAGGGTTTGCTATTGCTATTAGGGGTAAGCTTTGTCTGCAACTGCCCAGCTCGCATCAGGATGTCCCCAGTTGCCCCTTCCAGCTGCAGTTGCCCACCCAGTTGACACAAGAAGGAGAGCTGCCTTATTAGAAGCCAGGCTGGGCTCTGGGACCATCTCCTTATTCCCCTTCTCTCCCACGAAGAGCAGGTCAGGGTGGAGCCAAAGCTGCTCCCCACTCCAGAAGCACGTAGCTGTGGTTGCCAGGAAGCTCGGCCTCGTAATCCCGATGTTCTGACCACTAAGCTGTTCTCCCTGGAGTGCTGAGCTGGGGAAGGCTGCCAAGATTGTCAGCAAGAGGCTGAGGGGAAGCACGGGCCTGCAGGGCAGTGGGGTAGGAAGGGGCAGCACCAGGGAGAGCCATGGAGGGGAAGAGTGGGGAATGGGGGCCCATGGGTGGGCTTCACAGCCTCCTCCAGGCCAAGCCACTGTGGTGGGGGGATGGAGGGCTCAGCCCACTGGGGAGCCCAAGCCCTGGCCTCTTGGCCCACTGGCTGATCCCAAGCCAGTCTCTCAGTGATCCCTCTGGGGCTCCCTCACCCATCTGCCAAATGGGATGAAGACGCCGTAACTCAACAGAGATTCTCTGAGGAGCAGAAATGTGTGTGAGAAAGAGAGCAGGAGTGGGAGGGAGAGACAGAGTGAGAACACGGATGTGTGAGAAGCTGTGCACAGACGTGTGTGCACGTGGAGAGGCTGTTAGTTCCCTCCTCACAGCACGCGTGCTTCAGCAGGAGGAAGCCCTGCACCTCGCGCCCAGAAGTGGAGATGCCTCCTCCTCCCAGGCCGGCCAGCCTTGTTTCTAGGTCAGTGACTGTCTCCCACGGAGACGAGGCAGTGAGCATTGGGGCTCTGAGTGGGACGCACCTACTGAGGTTCAGATGGCCAGGGTGGCCGAATGTCCCTCTGGGTCTGTTTCTCAGCCATCTTCCCAGAGATGTCCCCCAGCTGACCCTTGCTGCTGAGCCCCCAGACTCAGGCACCTTGAGGAAGAATAGCAAACAAGCCCGGATTCCAGGAGGCACGGGGCCAATGTATGACCTTGGAGTGTTTGCTTTTTTAAACTTAAAAAATATACAATTTTAATTTTCATCACGAAAACAATTGTGTTCTCAGAACTTCCAGGCGGCCCTGTCTTGGCCAGTTCCCCATTTACGCTGCCTCTCAAGAGGGAAAAAGGCAAAATACAATTACCCAGGAAACAATGGACGAGAGTTATATTTAACATGGGGCCAGCCTGGCCTCGTGCCCCGCCCCCTCCTTGGCTCACTCCCTCCTGTCTGAGCGCTCCCCATCCCGTCCCTCTGTCCAGGTGCCCTGGTCTCCCAGCTGCCCCCACCCGGCTGTCTCCAGTTGTCTGCACCCTGAAGCCATTACTGATGGAAAGCTGGACAAGCCCCTTCCTCCTGGCTCTCCCCAGATCTGCTGAGCATCCCCACACCCCTTTGAGTTAGGTCACTCTGAGTCAGAGATAGAAATGTCAGTGTCACTGAGTGGGACTGGTGTCTCTGGAAGTGGAATTATCTGAAAGAAAATCCTCTTGACCTCTATCTGCCACCATCAGACCTTAGAAACATCCCATCACCGATGCTTCCAGCTCACAAAGGACATTCCATGCCCTTGCTGATCCTCATTATAAGTGTCTGAGGCAGGCCTATCTTACAGATGAGAAAAATTGAGGTTTAGAGAAGTTAAGTGAGTTAGTCACAGAGTTACCGTGATGCCAGGAGATTTCATTCATTTTCTGCTTAACCTTGGGGTTTGGTTTCCGGTGTCTAATGCGAGTGATGTCCCGAGGCTGGGGAGTGGCTTCTTCAATTGCAGGCGTCTTATTAGCTCGCAGTGTCCATAGGAGTGACTGCCACCTGGAAGGGATGGGAGCAGCACATTCAGGCAAGGGCCATCCAGCGAGGACTGGAGAGAGGATGCCTCGGGCAGACCGCTCAGATGCTTCCTCCAGAGAAGCCTCCGGGACCACCTGGTGAGGTCCCTTCTGTCTCCCGCAGCACCAGCTCCACAGACCTTTCATTCATTGAGCTTGTTGTGGGTTCAACTTTATACTTATTCCCGTGGGGTTTTTTTTGTGTGTGCATGTGTGTTTTTCACTCTCTAACTCTTCCAAATTACTGTGAGCCCCTGTAGGACAGGGATATGTCCTTCTGTGGACACAATAAAAAATTCCACAGCTCTTCATGTTGGATGACAAAGCGCAATTCTAAATTCAGAACCATTTTGAATGGGTGTTCATTGATCAATCATGCCAGGCTTTGCCAACCTTGGGCTGTGGTTGATGGTGGTATGTGACCAGGATCCTTCTGCCTACAGGCCAGGCTTGCTGCACCCCAGCACATGTGCTATTAGAGCTCTTAATTTCACAGGGATCCTCTGCTCATAGGTGGTGACCCTGGTTTAAATGGACCTTCCTGGAAGTTTTCCTGAAAAGGGGCTCTTTTAGGCTGCATCAGTGTGCTAGGTATACCTTAATGGTGGGGGTGATGGAGGTGAGGGTTGGTGGTGAAGGGAGTTATGGGGGGGTTGTGGTGGGGTGGGAGGTTGATAGCAGAGATGGGAGGTAGGTGCGGGTATGGCTGCATCCGTGGTGAGCAACAGAGGAGGGGGTTGACTGACTGTCGGACTAAGTCAGACTAGGATCTACAAGTGGAATGTGATCAGCTGATGGGATCTGCTGGCCTACATGTTCACCTGAAGACCAGAGGTGGATTAAATGCCGCCTGCATCCTGTTCTCATATGCTATGTGTCCCATAGTGGGGGAACGAGACCAACTGGAATAAAAGCCACACTGATGTTCAATGGCTAGTGTGGCACTATGGCTAATGTTGGAATCTTGCCAACAGCACCAGTTGTAGAGCTCTTAATCCTGTTCGTGACGCCAGTTGTAAGGCCACACCAGTTGTTGGGCTCTTTTATCTG
>NW_007732771.1:0-2649 GCF_000696425.1 Galeopterus variegatus
AGAAAGAAAGAAAGAAAGAAAGAAAGAAAGAAAGAAAGAAAGAAAGAAAGAAAGAAAGTTTAAAGAGATAAGAATCCTTTTCTGTCCAGTTTGGTGGTGGCCTGGAGGATAATTTCAAAGCAGCCAGCAAGCATAGGGATTTTTCCTCCTTTTTGTTTATATGCTTGTCAAGTGTTGCCTAGAGCAAGCAAAACTAGAAACTAATGAACAAAGAACTCCAAAACCCACACAGTGAGCAACCACAGGGCACAAAGGGGAGAGACCCTGATGTTTCATCGAATTCGTTGCCTTCTCAGTGCACTGATTTCTGGTTTGTTTGGGGGTGTGCATGTGTGTGTGCGTGTGTGAGCTCATTTTCCTAACCTCTTGCACTAAGAATCTGTTTGGTTCGCTCCCAAATCTCTCACTCCATCATTTCCCTCATGCCCAGATCCTGATAAGGGTTTTGGTTTTTCCTGACATTGCGTTGACAATTCCAGACTTGTCCCTTTTCAAATGCTTAGGTTTAAAACGTGTCCCTTCTCTCCTGCCACCATCAGTACCACACACACAAAGAAACACACCTTGGATGGGGCAGAACGAGAGAAGTGACCGTTTTAGTTTCTCCTACGTGCTAAACTATTTACAGATTTTGTCTGCATGAGAATTTGCCCTTGAAAAAACCAAGGCTGAGAGAAGTGAATTGCTCAGGGTCATAGTGTTAAGAAGGGGCAGAGCTAGAGTTTGAGTTCAGATCTGTCTGTCTCCAAATTCCACACTCCTTGTAAGATATCTTTGGCTTCCTAGCACTTAGATCCTGAGTCCTGTTAAAGAAGTTTCTAATCTTTCTGTAAGGAGTAGCTGTTTTTATTTCCCCTGAAAGGGAAGGGAAATTGGAAAAAAGAGACAGACTGCATAAAGAGAATACTTACTCTTCATTTCTGTGGTTCCTTCCATTTGGAGTGATGTCCATTAGCACAACACCCCCCAGCTCTCTTCTCCACCCTTCTCTGTAGACTCCACCCACCTGTAGAATGTGCATGACTGAGGCCTGCCTTCTGGAAGGCCACTCTCTTTCCAGAATGGTCTATGTCTATGAGAATAAGTCAACTTAATTCTGGGGTTTAGTCTTAGGAAGCCTAAGTCACATTTTCCAGCAATTCTATTAACAAATAATAAAGCTGACATTTTAGTCTCCATGTATAAGTCTCTAATTACTTTAAAAATAGGCGAAAAAGGAAGTACGGTCAAATGTCTGGGCATAAATTCTGAGGCATGCATCGTTAGGTGATTTTGTCACTGTGCGATGGTCATAGAGTGCACTTACATAACCTAGGTAGTGTAGTCTACCCCACACCTAGGCTACATGGTACAGCCATTGTAATCCTGTGGACCCACCATCATGTATGAAGTCTCCTGTTGACTGAAATGTCACTGTGTGGTGCATGACTGTATTATCTATTGGACCCCCTCAGCGTCAGTGCTGATCTTTATTGGGAGCCTCCCCTGACCCAGCATGGTGCTAGACTTTTACATTTACTAACTGCATCTTGGGATATTTTGTTTAGTGGCTATGGAAAAAAATGGTTCTGACCTTATCATTCAATTGTCTGTGGATACTTAAAATATTCATGTGGATGACCCAGAGTCTAAACATGGAATTTTCAAATCCTGAGATTGATGTGTAGGCAAGTGGGTATGGGTCCATGAAACTGCAATTATATTTTGTGTGGTTGGAAAGTCATAGTTACTGGCACCGGCTTGGAAAAATAAACTTCAAGGTCAGCTGATAAAGTCTTACTCTAAGAGAAAATTACCAAGTCTCCATATTTTCAGTGCCTACATATTCTAGTCTGACAATCACAGCTAGAGGCTGGGAAATTCACTTAAATTCGGAAAGAACAAATTCTTCTGATATATAAATTACTGTTGAGATTTCTTTACTTCTTAAGATTAAGAGCATAGGGAGAGTCAGCTTCCAGGCCTTGGAACCTTGCTCTGTCCTCTTCTCTCTGGGTTTTCCCATCTGTTGCCTGGGACTGCTGTTTCTTCTCTGTGACACAAATGTACACCTGCCCTGAAACAGAGTATCATCTTCCTTCTCTTGCCTTTTTGGAGGTCCATTAAGCAATCCCCTGCAGAGAATGTGCATTCTCCAAAGATGGCCCCCATGTCCTTGAGAAGAAACTAGACCTCATGGTGCATGGCCATTTAATTCATAAATAAATATGACATGTGCTACCAGATGGCTCGATAACCAGTTGTTATGGCAATCAGCATTTCAGCCAATTAAAAACCTTTCCCAAGACTAGAATATGTCAAACACGAAGTGCCTGAGACCATGCAGATACAATCAAATGCAAGAGGCACCTCTGCTTGTGGATAGGAGAGAGCTGGTGGGAGGGGGCGGGGGAAGGAGGCAGGGACGAGTCGATGAGGTTCAGACACACAAACAGATATGGCATATCGGGGGAGGAGGACGTTTTTATTTATTTATTTATTTATTTATTTATTTATTTATTTATTTATTTATTTATTTTTGTCTTTTTGTCTTTTTTCGTGACCGGCAACGGATCGCAACCCTCAGTGTTGCGCCCGTACTGGACCAGGACCGGCAACGGGATCGCAACCCTCTGTGCTGCCCCCACACCTCGCTCAGCCAGTGAGCTG
>NW_007732771.1:3558-4028 GCF_000696425.1 Galeopterus variegatus
GTTTTTATTAATCTCTATACTGTATATAAAGGATTCTTCCAGTGCAGTCGGAAACAAAAGGACTGTTCATTACATTTTTTCCTAGATCCCTTGAAGGCAGTGACTGTATCTCATGGACTTTTGCGTTTTCACTACCTAGCATACTGCCTGGCACATAGTAGGTGGTAACTTATACTAATAAAAAAATAGGCTAACAATCATCATCATCATGTATTATAATAAATCATAGTAAATAGTAGAAAAACTAAAGTACTCGTGTTCTGTCATATGAACCAGGGACAAGTCATGTCAGTACATTTAAACAGGAGCCAGCTGAAGGAGGCTGCTGCTGTGGTCCTGGGAAGCCTGGCTGGGGCAGGAGGAGCTGGTGGGTTCTGCTGTCGTCTGTGCCCAGGAGGGGGTGCTTAGGAGCAGACCTGTGGCTGAGAGTGATGCGGTGCAGGAATGCTCCCCCGTTGGACTTCTAGCAT
>NW_007732771.1:8847-10729 GCF_000696425.1 Galeopterus variegatus
TAAAGGGTAGAACCCACAGCATCTTTAATGTCATTATACTTATCTAAAACATTTTCTATTAATCTGTTAAAATGATCATAGACACAAGGCTATTCACTTTGATTATCTGTACCTGTGAATTCAAGGTATCAAGACTATTTGGATGATAAAGACAGCAAGAAAACCCAGTATCCCTGGCCCAGTTAGTAAGGGGGCAACCTGGAAGTATTTCAGATGGAACAAACTAACTTGGCGAATTAAAATTGTTTTGTAGGCAATATACCTTTTCTAAAACTGGAGGAAAATAACACCTTAATATTAATAGGAAACTTTATACATAGGTGTTGTAACTGCAGGATAAAGCAGATTGAGGCAGGTCAATGGTCATGCTTAACCAAAACAAAACAAAATCAGAATAAAGACATCAAAAAGTTAGGAAGCAATAAGAATTAGAATAAAATTTAAGAAGAGAAAACCTTTCAGAGGTGAGCTGAGAATTGGCAGATATTTTCTCTTGTGGCCATTTTTCATTCTTTAGTGCTATTTAAGGGCTGTTGATCAGAGTTGGCAGTGAAAGTTTGCAATAAGCAAATAGAATCCAGCAATGCTTTGAACAGTTGTACCAAGTGGGATTAACAAACGTAGAGAATTTAGGAATTTCAGATATGACCAGTCTCTCAAGACATTTGCTGAATTTTAAACTATGAGGCTGATTAAAGACCTACTCAAAAGTTTCTAGAATTGGGCTGTTCCATACAGTAGCCACTAGCCATATGTGACTAGTCAGCACTTAAAATGTGGCTACCTAAATTGAGATGCACTGTGAATAAAATACATACCAGATTTTTAAAGACTTAGTTCAAAGATAAAAATATATATATTAAATACTAAAATGATAGTATTTTGCATTTATTGAATTGGACAAAATACATTTTTAAAATTTTGTTTCTTTTTAACTTTTCAAAATACGGTTACTAGAAAATTTCAAATTTTATATGTGGCTTATGTTTCTATTGTTCAGTACTCACAGAAGGCAAACTGAAATCTTCAAGCATCTCCAATGCTCAGGAATCAAAGATTCAAAAGGAGAAGGAACAAAAACTGAACAGGCAGGAGCTGAAATCTGTAGCAGGAATGACAAATGGAATTGCTAATATATAGCCACTTGTATTTGGGGTTACTTACTGATCCTACGTGTACCTTGACTTGAAGAAGCTAGAACTGAATCTGTGAGAAGACACTGCTGGGGAATAAAAACCGTCAGAGAATATCTTTTTTTTTGGTCTAAGAATAATTGAATAAATAGACTTAAATGTCCTTGAACACATAGTTATTTCCCATTTGGTAGATTTAAAAATTTTGAACCTGTATGGGGTAAGAGGCTAAGGAGCTAAGCTTAGAAAAAAAAAATCTTAAGAGTAGAACTCAATCTCTTCTCCTGTGTGAGGGTTGAGAAGGCAGTNAAAAAAAAATCTTAAGAGTAGAACTCAATCTCTTCTCCTGTGTGAGGGTTGAGAAGGCAGTGGGCCACCAATCTCTCAGTGAAAGCCATGGAGGGCCATATTTTGAGAAAGGAGCAAACAAGAGATAGACTGAAAATTAGCTAAAAGTGAAATTCAGTTGTTACCCAGCTCAGTCCTTACCCAACCCTCTATCCACCTAATAAAGTGTTGAAACCTCCTATGGTGGAGAGTAAAAAGCATCTGTCAATGATCTGTTGATACAAGATTGTATGACCATTATCCAGAGCAACAACAAAACAATAGAAGCATACTCAACAGATTGTCCAAAGATAGGTATGAACAGATAAAGGCTAAAAATAACAAAGATTACTATGTTCAATAAAATGAAAAGTAAAATGAGAAAAAATAGATTAAAAAAAGGGAATTGTACTAGAGAATCC
>NW_007732771.1:11377-38709 GCF_000696425.1 Galeopterus variegatus
TAAAATGAAAAGTAAAATGAGAAAAAATAGATTAAAAAAAGGGAATTGTACTAGAGAATCCATGATAATCCAAAAATAAAACTGACAAAAAGTACAGAAAACTATAGTACCTAAAATTAAAAATTTCATGGATGGTATTAACAGTAGATTGAAAAAAAGAATTAGCAATCAAAAATAAAAATTTTAAAGTTTAACTACAATATCCAGACAATAGCATAGAAAGTTGAAAACTCATAAAAATATATGAGCTTAAGAGAGGAACATGCTCAAAAGCACTAACATGTATGTAATTGGAGTCCCAGAAGGAGAGAAGAAACAATGAGATAAAAATAACATTCAAAGGAATAATATCTGAAAATTTTCTAAAACTAATAAAAAACATCAACATTGGTTCAAGATATTTAGCAAATGCCAAAGAGGAAAAGACCACTTAGATAAAACAGTTGAAATCCAAAATAAGTATAAACACTGTAAAAGCAGCAAGAGAAATAGACAATTTCACTGGAGCAACAATTACACTTACAGCTGACTTCTCAATAAAGACAATGCAGTCCAGAAGATAACAAGATGGTATGTTTAAACTTTGAAAGAAAATACTGCTAACCTAATGTTCTATACCTAGTGAATGTATCTTGGTTACTTCCAAGTACTGACAATTATGAATAAAGCTGCTATCCATGTTCAGGTTTCTGTGTGAACATGATTTTTCAACTCATCTTGGGTAAATGCCAAGGATCCTGATTGTGGCATCATAAAATAAGAATATGATTAGTTTTGTAAACAACTGTCAAACTGTCTTCCAAAGTGTCTACACCACTTTGCATTCTCACCAGCAGTCAATGAGAGTTCCTGTTGCTCCACATCCTTTCCAGCATTTGGTGATGCCAACATTCTGGATTTTGCACATTCTCATGGGTGTGCAGTTGTAACTCTTGTTTTAATTTGAACACAGGGCTCTGTGTTCTCTGAGTCAATCTTTGGAGGTCCCCATAACTTAGCTCATTGAAAGGCCATATTGACTTTCAGGTTTTTAACTTCCTGTTTATACAGACAAGTAAAGATAGTAAAGTGATGGTAGAGACCACATTCTGCAGCCTTATAGCAAATACTGCAGGGATGAGTCTGGTCACTTTGGCTGACCTCTATGAAGAGGTCAGTTAAATACCACGGACTTTCTCAGCTTTGCGGTGATTCTTAGAATTGACATAATTCTGAGATAATAGGAAAAGATTTATTTAACTTTCTATTTTGCACAAACAAGTATGCATGTGCACACAGTCATATTATATCAAAATATATGATGCCAAAATATTGTATAATCTGCTTTAATCAGCAATATATTGTGCATGTCTTTCCTTATGCAAATAATGTTATCTTCACATTTGAAAAATAAATTTCTCAATTTAAGTCATTGTAAAAAGATAAGGCATTTAAATTCACGTTATTTTACTGCTAGTGCTCTTTTTTGTTTTCTTATAAGATTGTTAGAAAGTGTGTAAGATCCCTTATTCCTGCCAAAGTTGTGCTTTCTCTATATTTCAATCAGTTGCATCACCAAAATCAGTATTCCTGGATTGCAATGTCATACCTTCCTTCAGAAATATTTTTGCAGAATTAAAATGATGTATCAGAGCATTGGCTTTTATAGACGGCCAGTATGGAAAACTAATGCTTAATCGAAGTCAGTGGAATGAATGTTGCTGAATGGAGTTCTGAATTCCAGATTTAAATTTCCAATTGTCTATGTGGATGAGTCAATTTGAATTTCTAATATCCATCTCAAATTTGCTACATCCAAAACTAAATTCTTGTTTTCCCCTCTCCCTTAAGTCTGCTCATCCTGTCTTCTTTCTATGTCAGTAAATAACAATTCCAATCCTTAAGTAATTCAGTCAAAAAACAGGAATTTTTCTTGACTCCTCTCTTTTTTTCACACTCCATAAAGTCAAAAAATCCTGCGAATGTTTCTTTAAAACTATATTCAGTTTCACTTCACTACTTACCACCTCTACTGCTACCACCTACTCTAGCCCTTGACCAGATTATTGCAAGAGACTTCTAACTGGTTGGACTGACTTAGCTGTTTTCTCAAATCAGCAGCCAGGGTGATCATGTTAAAATATAGGTCATATCTTATTTATCCTCTCTTTAAAATCCTCCTAGCTTCTACTCTTATTCAGAGTAGAAGACAAAATCTGTATAATGTCCTTCAATGCCCTCCCCTTTTCTCACTAAAGGCAGCCATCCTACTCTCTCTCCGCACTCAACTCAGCCACACTGGCTTTATCACTACTCATTGAACGGCTAGGCATGATCCTACCACAGGGTCTTTGTGTTTGTTTCCTGTGTTTGGGAAGCTCTCCTTTAACATAGCTGCATGACTTATGGTCTAAACATCCCCAACTACCTATTCCAGTGTCACTGTTTCATTGGCCACTCTATTTAAAATTGTACCTTTCTTCTTTCCATACTCCATAACTTCCTCTTTTTTTCTTTGTGATTTTATCACCATATAATATATTTCATATTTTATTTATATTGTTATTATTTTTTGTCCACCCAAAAGAATGTAAATTTTATGAGGGCAGGTTTGGTGTTTTGTTTGTTTGTTTTTTAATGACTCCTCCATTCCTAAGCCAAGCAAAATGCCTGGCACATTGCCGATTGTCAATTACTACTTGTTGAATGAATACATGAATAAATGAAAGATTCACTTTCAGCAATCTAAAATTTTCTTTATCTCTGCAGTTCTTCTCATTTGTTTAAATAGAAATTGTGTTTCTTTTCTTACATCTAAACAATCATCAATTTATTTTTGAAATTTATTAAGTCTATCTCATACTTCTATATTGTCAGGTTTGGGTTTTTTTTTAATAAAGCAAAACAGATTTGAGACCCTATACACATGATCTTTGAATTTAATTAGAAAAAATATGAAGTAAAATATAAATTTGTTTTGTTTTTATATTCTTAACTTCCATTAATTACATTTACATAATTTTTTAATTTTATTTTGTTTACTTTGATAGAGAATTTAATAGAATAATGCTATTTGATCATCAGTTCTTGGAACGAATGTTTATGCCTTCTGAATAATAAATTTCTAACTCTTCATAAGTGTTTTTACTATTTCTGAAATTATTATCTAAGTGTAAATTATAAGTATAGGCATCTGCACATGCTCTGAAAATACTACTCAGTTTCTGAAATATTTAGATTTCTTTTGATCACACAAAACATGTTTATGCTTTGAATCTTGTATTTTATACTTTTATGCTGGAATAAAGTTAACTAGGTTTCAATAATTATTACAAATGAAGAATGAGATGATTCTTTAAGTATCTTCAAAATATCTTTAAATCATATCCTTATTTCTTCAATGGATCCTGTGCAATGGATTCATCCATCATAACATACTCTCCAATAACACTTAAATTCATCCCAGAAATGCCAATGTCTAGGGAAAGAAGTAGAAGCCTCTGCTGTAAGTTCCATTAAATGAATTTTTCACAGACTTCAAACATATGAAACCTTCAAGCAGTTGTTGTTGGGGATTCTCCCAAATACCTTAATTGCTGGTACATTGCATCCCCTAGCTGGTAATGTTGGCTGCAAAAATCTCACAACTGCATCCACCGTCCTCTGAGGATTGACCGGGCTGGCAAGGGTCACCTGGAAAGGCATGGAGGTATAATGGCTCTGCCACCTTGCCTCTGAGGGAGACAACCTTTGTGGCATAATTCACTCTCCTAAGCTCTACCTGTCATTGGACTGACACTAGATTGCTCCTAATGTTGCATCTTTGCCTGACTTTTCCTGTCGCCTAACTTGCCTTCTGCATTTCCTTAATAAACAACTTGTGAAAAGCACCTAACAGCCTGGCACAGAATAGCAGCTAACAGCACCTTGAAACTTAGGGATTGGGAGAGGTGAAAGTATTCCATCTCAGACTGTGCTTCCAGGGGATGAGACCTAAGAAAAATGTTGTAATATGCTTACATGCCTTTTTTGTTGTTGTTATATCCATCTTTCAAACAAACTCAAATTCCTTTTATTTTCGATTTACTGTTTGTTGTATGTCTGATACTTTGAACACATATAAAGCAGGGTAGTATTTGCACTCTATTATCTAAAATGAAGTTTATGATGATTCTGATATCCTATTTCAAGCTACTAGGTCTACTATAGGCATTCTTGGTCTAAATTGGGGATAGATTTTGTAGAACTGGAAGATCTGTTATATCTAGATTATTTTCCATCCCAAAGATTTTTGTTGTTGTTACTTATAGTATGTTACATATCCTCTTTAGACCTCTATTTCTTAGTATAGTAAAGTAAAGCAATTTGTGCCAGTTCTACCTCCTTTTTCATAGATGTTGTGAAGATTATATAAGAGGATGAATGTTAAAACACTTTCAAATATAAGAATTAAATTATATAAATGCCCATTGTGAGTACAAATATAGTATATTTTCTCTATAAATATTTTCAAATTGAAATCTAAAGTATAAATCACCTCTACCAATTCCTAAGCTTTAAGGAAATAGCACCCTTTACTATTTTAGAAACAAGTAGGTCACTAACATTAATTAGCAGCTATTCCGTGCCAGGCTGTTCGGTGCTTTGTATAGTTGTAATTCAAATGACAATAAGCCCCACTGGCTTAATTGCTGGAAATGATTCCCCTCAACGTGTCCCAAGGTACTTGGGAACTGTTTATTCAGTTTTGTGTTGCTATAACAGAAAAAATAATAAAAATAATACCTGAGACTGGGTAATTTATAAGGAAAAGAGGTTTATTTGGCTTACGATTCTGGGGCAGCTGCATCTGGCACAGGCCTCAGGCTGCTTCTACTCATGGTGGAAAGTGGCAGGCAGCCGGCGGGTACAAGCAGATCACATGGCGAGAGGAAGCAAGAGAGAGAGAGAAGGTGCCAGGGTCTTTTTAAGCAATGAGCTTTTGTGGGAACTAATAGAGCCAGAACTCACTCATTAATCCCCCGACCCCCAGGGAGAGCATTAATCCATTCATGAGGGATCCACCCCCATGACTCAATCAGTTTCCAACCCTGCCACATGAATTTTGGAGGGGACAACACATCCAAACTCCATCAGGAACTGACCCTCAGATTTGTTGGTGCAGAGTTCTTCTCACAGTGCTTTGACATGGGCACGGTTGGTGCTAACCCACTGTGAGACCACATACTTGGGTATGTATATCCTCTGCCAGCAGCTAATCTAGGCTCAAGGAAGGGCCCTCAAAGCCCTGGGAGATCTCAATTCCCTTATTGTTCCACACTATTACCTTCTGTGTGGTGTGCAAAGTTGGTAGCTTTTAAAAAGATCTCATTGAAGGAAAGTTCAGAAATAATAGAAGTGAATTATAATGATGCAGTCTTTGCACTATCCTAGTTCCATACTAAAATCTTTCTAGAACGGCTTCCTGTTTCTATCTGGATTTTTTTGCATCTGGCCTCCATCACCAGTGCTTTCAGAAGTTACAGGACAAGGCTTCTATGTTGTATATCCTTTTTCAGGCAACTTCTGAAACTTGTCTTATGTCCTTGGTGTTCTTTCCCCTTTTGAACAAGAAAAGATCATTTATCCTCATAGCATTTATTTCATGGTCTAAGGGATGTGGCTGATTTTGCTATTCAACATACAATTACTCTTCTTTTGGCAAAAACAAGCTAACTCACTTTTTCTCTGGGGTCTTTCTGTCCATTCCAAACTCAAGTCATAGGGTTTACTTATCCAGGAACAAGTCATGATTAGTTTAAGGATAAGGTGTTGTCAGAAACAAGGGCCTGGCCTTAGTGAAGGCTGGAATCTTATAGGAGAGCCACCCCAGAAGTCACCCAAAGGACTTTGTTGCTTGGACAGCCAGGCAACACTTTGGAAGTAGGGCCTCCCTGAGGGAGCTAAAAACAAGGAAAGGACTGTCTTCTAGGAACTAGAACTGAAGAGATGTAGCCAGTGCCTTAGAAATCATCTGAATAGAGCCAGCAACATAATTTGGGGGACCCAGTACAAAAGGAAATTGCTGGGCTCTTTGTTCAAAAAACAGGAAAAGAGCTGTCATTCTAAGTAAAGAAAAATTAAAATATTAAATTATTAGCCTGAGTTTAACCATTTATTTTTATTCTATGCAGTGTCAGTGTTAAATACATATAAGTGTTTAACATGTAAGTGGAACCACCAAAATTAAACAATTTATATCTTATAGTTCCTAAATGCATATGTAATTTGTTCTTGCCAGAATAGTGGAAATGTTGCAGAAAACTAAGTCAATTATTTTTATTTCACTTCTTAATACTTTCACATTCTACCAACACACTATAGAATCCGGTTGCTTCCTAACTTACCTCATTCTGACTTTGACAATTGCTGACTTCCTGTGCATTGTGAGTCCCCCTAAATTCTGTGCTCACAGGCCACCTCAAATGCTATAAGCAAATGGGGTGGCAAAAAATGGAGGACACATATATTGTATGTATCTGTTTCATTTACATGAATGTTCCATTGTCTCAGCAGACTTCACTTACAAAACACAAGTTCAAAGATAAAATTATTACAAACTTCAGGATGGCAACAACAAAGCATTAGACAACCACGGACCCTTCCGAGAATGAGGCTCTTAGTGACCTGACCATACAGGTTACATGCCCATGAGCCCCCACCTGAAACAGGTGGGGAGGGTAAGTGGAGAATAATACCTGACTTTGTTCTTTCTGTTCTCCGATTTCCCATCAGTTCCTCCTGTTTCTCAAAGATATTGGGAAGATGGTGTTAGATCATGGGAAATGTAGTTTGAAGGGGTCAGACTCTTGCAAAACAGAGCATGAAAGAGTAGGATGAGAAACAGATAAAAATGATGGTTGCACATGCCCAAAGACAGAAAATTTTATTTTATTTTCTAGGTAGACTTGATGTCTTTGTTTCTTCATGGTCGTGATATGTTTTTTGGATTCTATGTGCTTACATAAATGACCATGTTTAAATGTAGATAAAGCCAAAAATAGTGATGAAATATAAATTTTCTATTAAAAAAAGATTGTTCATTTCTAAAAATTTGATAGGTTAACTCCTGGAAAATGGTACTGATTTGTCAAATTTGGAACATTAGAAAAATACAAAACTCTCCCTTGGATATACAGCAAATCTGATTGTGAATAAAATAGTTTCATTTACTTTAATCTCTTGTCTCAGTATTTTGTGGTGTGATAACCATATACATAGTTAAAGGCGATTTGGATTTTGAAATACTGTCTTCCTTTTATATATATATATATATATATATATATATATATATATATATTTGCTTTGAATTATCAAAGTGAATAAAATGCCTGGGAGAATTTAGCATGGAAAAAAAAAAAAAAAACTACTGCAAATCATTATTGATATCTAATTAAATTTTGTCTGGTGATAGCAAACTCTACTTCATGGGTTAACCCATTTTGTAGTGATTTAATTATGTCTCCCCAAAACTCACTGAAGCTTGAATTGTGTCCCCCATGTTTTATGTGTTAGAAATTTGGTCCTCACTGTGACTGTTAAGAGGGTGGGAGATCCTATTATGGTAATTGAAAGGGAGAGCCCTGAAGAGGTGATTAGATTGTAGGATCATGCTGTATGAATGGATTAAAAATGGTCAGGGGCATGGTCCCAAGGGCTTTAAAAGAAGAGGAGAGTCTGCCTTTTGCACTCTCCGCTTCCACCATTTTGCAATGTGAGACCCCTGAGTCACTGTTGCCACCACCAGATGGACTTTGGACTTCCCAGCCCCAGAAACTGTGAGCAATAAATTGTTTTCTTTGTAAGTTACATTGTTTCAGGTATTTTTGTTATAAGCAACGGAAATGTACTAATACACATCTCAATGTTAGAGTTGTTAGGAGGCCAATATTTTACAAAGGACAAAGAACATAATTTTATACTGAAATTTACCTAAGCTCAAATTACACCTCAGCTCTTTAGTGTCTTTGGGTAACTTTATTTGCATGCTTGAATTTAGTTTTCTCCTTTGTAAAATAGGAATTATATTATTTACCACGTAGGACTATTATGAAATAGAAAATGAAATAACATTGTTTCCTGGCACATAGACATAGCTAGTGTGTTGAATGACCATGCTGTACGTCTTGTAATAAAGGTGTAATCCCCTCTGATTCTCCCACTGTTCCTTCAAACTTAATTCAGTGGGAGATTATCTTCACTGCTTATTGACACACATACCTTTGCTCACTGTAAAGGAATATAACAGTGCTCTCAGTTAAAGTATTCTAATATGCAGGTCCATTTATAATCTAAAGTTAAACTTGATTTAGCACTTCATCTTCCTTTCTCACCCCAGAAGTCTTCACTGGGAGCAGTGGCTGGGTTTCCCCTAACCCTTACTGTTTTTCTCCCTAGATGTTTTTTTGGACCTGGCCAGGTTAAAGCAGGGAATGAGAGAGAGGGGAGTTAGAGAGAAGGAGGGAGGGAGGGAGAGAGAGAAAGAGAGAGAGAGAGAGAGAGAGAGAGGAGAGCTAAGGCACTAGTAATGAAGTTTTTATTTGAACTGGTAACTTCGTACCGGACTTTGTATTATTTGGGCTCTTAGGAAGCTCCCTGCTAACACCTCACCACCAGAAGTTCCCTAGACAAGGGTGGGTGCGCTCTATCCTGGATACTTGCTTGGCTCCTGCCTAAACTCATGGGCAACCCATGTTAAAATTCCAGTGTCCTTGGGCTGAAACTGCCCCTTCATGCAGCCCTCTTGATGATCTCAAGGTGGCTTTGTCTCACATGTGGCTGCGAGTTATTCTTGAGAAACACCGAGGCCTTCCTTACCCCCCAGTAACCTCTGAGAAAGCAGACTTATCCCACTACTGAAATCTCTGCCTCCACCATCTGAGCTGTTAGACAACCTTGTAACATTTTCCCGAAACTGCGGTGGAGGTAGAGTGGGGGAAGGTGTGGGCCTGCAAGTACAAGAACTGCTTTCTCCAGAGAATCCTCTTCATCAGTCATTCCTTGCTGTCCTCTTTCAACATTTTACATTTTTAGAATAGAAAAGGAGATTCAAGAATTGTAGAATAAGTTTCTACAATTCTTTTCATTTGTTAGAATGTTTACATATGTTGGGGTTTCTGTTTTATACTCTTAGGTATCCTGATACCAATTTTTTCATTCCTCAGTAGAAATTAGGCTGAAAGGATACCGTTTTAACATCTGATTCATAAGCAGTCAAGGAATATTAGTTCTCCTACTTATGAAGTAAAAATTTGAATCTCTCATGTCTGTCTTTGGCCTTAGTTCTGTCACTTAGTACTTTGTTTGAGGATGTTGAAAACTGAGAATAATTAAGGTATTAAATTAAAATGTTACTTTCAAAGTATTGGGCCATGGAATTCAGAAAAACATAAAACTTAACTTGACTTCAGTGTCACTCTTCCCACTAAAGTCACTGAAGACACAGTAACATAACATAGACTCAAACAAACAAACAAAACACACAGCAGTCTTCATAGTTTTGGAAGCTATGGTTACAAATCAAAGTTTAGAATCCTAATCCTAGGGATATAACAATAATTTTCCCAATATCCAAAGATGAGTTTCAGACTTTACAACATGTGTTGAATGAAAAGCCAAACTTTCTAGGATTGACAGAAGAGGAGTTAGAAGGCACAGTAGTGCTTTGCAGGCCAAGTTATTTATGTGATGATGTAAACAAACAGCAAAGGGGCAAAGGACATTATAAAATCAGAACAATTTTATTAGCACAACCCTTCTTTGTGGAGTAGAATAAAGGAATAAGGGAAAAAAATATATATAATTTTCTTTCCCAGAGGTCAAGCAACCCCCATTACGTGTGGTAAAATATTTTCTGCAGCAATAATCAGATCACGTAATCTTAGATGTTTTACATAACAGCAATAGTATGTTCATCAAATATTCACTCAAAGATAAGTATCACTTTACTATACATGGAATGAATTGTTTCTGAGAACAAGAACTAAAACAAATTAAATTAGGTTTGTCCTCTAATAGAGTGTCCTGTGTCTGGAAATGCATACAGGGGGTAGTTAAATGTAAACTCAGTGTCACCTCAGTGCAAATGGAAACTTGTTTCTAATGTGAGCTTGAAATCCCAGACAAAACAAAGTGACCAGCTATTACTAATTAGCCATGTAGGCTTGACCCTCTAATGATGTGGTAACTAAAATAAAAATAAAATAAAGCAGGACCGGTACATCAAAGAAGAAAGGAGTGTTAACATTCTGAAACGCTTACTGAAAGTATCTGTACTGAAACAGAATTTTTTCTTTCTTTTCTCGTTTTGTTTTATATGTAGGCTATAATATCTGTAGTATTACTTACTTCTTAACTGGAACTGAGAACAAATACACATATATTATCCGAGTTTATATAAATCACTTGATTCCTATTTACTCTGAAAATCATTTTAAATTGCCTTCTTGATTTCTTTTTTTAATTCCAGGGGTATTGATCTGTATTTTTCTCCTTACCATCATTTATCTTTTGGGAGCTTGCCTTCTTGACATGTATATTCAAAGGCAGCCATTCCTAACCTCCTCAGAAGCATTCTAACACACAATTGTCTTTTTAAATCAATGGCTTTAACTATGTTCAAATCTCCCCTGAAAATCCATTTTATTTTGATTAACTTTGTAAATCTAGTATATTATAGAATCCTGGAAATAGTTGATGAAACCAAATTTTAGAAGAGCTATATTATGAATTTAATAATGAACAACTCAGGAGGAGAAAAAAGTTTTATCAATTTATGGTAGGATATTAGTATAATTGCATAGTAGGTTACTTAAATTACAGGGGTGAGAATCAAAATAAGTATAAGCATTTATGATATTATTAGATTTAATTTTCTTTTTTGAATCATACTCAAGCCCAGTGTGTAAACTGATGGTTGAAAGGGTTTCCTGGTTTTTTATTCTATCAAGATAGAGCAGAGTGAAAGAGCTTAGAATTTGGCACCACACTGACTTGGCTCTGCCCCACAGGCATTGTGTGATTTCATGAGAGATAACTAATATTGCTGAGCCTCCACTGCTTCATTTATAGAATATGAATAATGATATATACTTCAAAAGTTTTCTCTTTGAAGGGTTGATATATGGGAAAATATCACCAAGTAGCTCCTCCCCTCCCCCCTGGCTGATATTTGTTGAATTTAATTTTATTAGTTAATGGATATAGAAAAAAAGGGGTGTTCTTAGTATAAGACTATTCAAGCAGCTACTTATTTTTTTAAAATGTGCTTTATAGAGATATGACTTACATATAATATTTTTAAAGTACAGTTTAAATTTACCAAATATGTACATCCATGTAATCATTGCATCAATCATAATTTTTTAACACTACCAAACATTCTTTTCTCACCTTTTGTAATCAATTCCCCTACAATCCCAGCCCATGACAGCAGCTGATGAAATTTTTACATAGAGTAGTTTTGTATGTTTTAGAACTTCATAAATGGAATTATATAGTATGCTGCCTTGTGTCTCTGGCTACATTCACTCAGCGTAAAAGTGTTGAGATTCATTCATGCTGTTGCATGTTAGTTTGTCCCATTTTATTCCTGAGTAATATTTCATTGTAAGGATATGCCATAGTTTGTTTAATCACTCACCTGCTGATGGACACTTGGATTGTTTCCTGCTTTGGGTTATTATAAATAAAGCTTCAATGAACATATGAGTGCAATTCTTTGTGTAGTCATATGTTATTGTTATGGCCATGGTATTGCACTGCTCAGGTCTCCTTTCAGGATAGCTTGCTCCAGGGAGCATAACTGACTGACAGCTTCCAGCTCTCACCTCTCTGTATCTGCTTCAGTGGCATTCATTTCACACAGATAGAACACGTCCCCTGGACTCTTCCTAGCCAATGACTAAGCCTAGAGCTAAACTATTTCCACCCAGCACAGGACTCCTCTAGCAGGCAATATTTGCTTGGAGTATCCCATCAGTCTGGCAGAGATTTTGTCAGGACTATGGTGTGAGGTTATTCCTACTGAATCCTTCCTTCACTTTCTTTTTTCACAGGCATCAGACCTGTATTATGGCCTGAAGGCTCATACCACAGAATCCCCCCCTCACCTTTCATGTGTGTTTCTTCCAATATGTCTCTTGCATGTGCATGTATTATCCCATCTTGGTGTCTGCTTCTTGGAGAACTCAGTTATTAATATCCTTTGGTACAAATATAGGAGTAGAATTACTCAATCTTATCATGTTACAAGTTGGATTCTCTGAGAAAGACAGCATCTTTGCTGTAAGTCTTTAATCTCTCTTACTCTTATCAGGCACAGCTTGCACCTGCATAGTTTATACTGTGACTTAACACTGGTTATGGGGTTAAAGGGAAGGCAGTCAGGAGAGAAGGTGGGACAGATTTTTGAGGTGGTTGCTTTTTGCCTTTTGGGTGAAATAATTATGTATTATATCTTCTGCATAGGCAGGATTCTAGCTTAAATGGGAAGGGCTGGGTCACTTCTGTCGATCCGGAAAGTTTACATAAGTTTAGGGAGTAAACATTTCGAGATCTTCTACCCAGGTGTTTCCATCCTATGTGTTGGCATCTGTGGTCTTCCAAATAGGGCCTCGATGTTGGAATAACACATCTGCCTTGGCTGAACATTCAACCGTCTTCAGTTTATGCTCACTCACTGCATGAAATGAAGTCTTTTTTGTAAACTACCAAGGGAATGATCTGATTCTCACACTCAGTTATCAATTATTTGTTAATTGTCCTCAGCTTTTATTTATTTGCCTATAAGACATTAAGGTAACTTTGTAACACTCATCCAATTCCATTATCCTTATATTTATCATCATGCCCACCAGCGTCATTACAACTCAACAGGTGAAAAGTTTTAACAACTGGACTGCTGTCTTGTGCCAGGAGCTGTCTTCACACCACCAGGGATGGAATCTTCGTTCCTAACTAGTTGATGGGTAATCAAGATTTCACTGTCATAGGTTAAGTTTTCTGTGAAGCAAAACTGAGAGGGAGTTAGGCATACAGAAGTTTTACTGGGGAGTAACACCTGTGAAAAGGAGGAGTGAAGCAGGATTAGGTAGAGGAAGACATCAGAAAGTAATACAGAACTGAAAAGGTTTCCCCAGCCCAACACGGAGCTCCAGATCAAAGATCCTCAGAAAGAGGAATCCCATGTTGTGCAGAAATGACTACACGCTCATCTTACCTCCCTGTTCAGGTGTTGGTTGGGGCCACACAGATAACCAAAACTTTAGTTGGAAAGCTAAGGGAAGTTATTAGAGAGCTAATAGCTAGAAAGAGTCAGTTAAACACACTCCTTACAACTGGATAAGGTGTCCTTTCTTGAAGGGAAATCTGAGTGACACATCCATGTCTGTTACATATTATGTGTATAGTTAATTCTACAGGGAAATCTGAGTGACACATCCATGTCTGTTACATATTATGTGTATAGTTAATTCTACAGGGAAATCTGAGTGACACATCCATGTCTGTTACATATTATGTGTATAGTTAATTCTACAGGGAAATCTGAGTGACACATCCATGTCTGTTACATATTATGTGTATAGTTAATTCTACAGGGAAATCTGAGTGACACATCCATGTCTGTTACATATTATGTGTATAGTTAATTCTACAGGGAAATCTGAGTGACACATCCATGTCTGTTACATATTATGTGTATAGTTAATTCTACAAGAAATTGCCAAACTGTTTTTCAGTGTGGTTGTACCATTTGTTATGGCCAGCAGCAACATGTGAGTGCTGCACTTGCTCCACATTCTTGCCTAGACTTGGTATGGTCAGTCTTTTATTCTAATGGGTGTATAATGGAATCTCATTGAATTTTTTTTTTTTTTGCATAGTACTTTTTTATTGGTTATGAATATTCATGGATGGTGACAGAGCTGATTTTCACAACTTGTGCCCAAGACGTGATGGCCAAATCCATACTGGCCCATTACGACAAATTGCGATTATATACAAGGTCCCCCTCCCAGTTATCCCTGACCTCCCTCCCCTTCTCCCTTTCCTCCACTCCGCTTTGTATTCCTACATATGCTCTAATTTAAATTTTATGATGACCATCTTTTCATATGTTTGTTAGATATTTGTTTATCTTTTGTGAAGTGTCAGTTCAAATCTTTTGTCCACTTTTGAGTCATTAATCTTGTTATTCAATTGTAAGAGTTATTTGTGTATTTTAGATACAAGCCCTTTTTCCAGATTGCAAGTATTTATACCCAGTCTGAGGCTTGTTTTCTCCTTTGATTAATGGTGACTTTTGAAGAGCAGGAAAAATATTTGATTAACCCAAATTGTCATTTTTTTTCTTATGGTTAGTGGTTTTTGTTTCCTGTCCAACAAATCCTTTTTATAACCTAAGTTTTATAAAAATTTTTATTATAATTTCAGTTTTTTATCTTTAACTTTATATGTGGCCCATAATCCATTTTTATACCTTTTTGTGTATGATAGGAGGATTTAAGAGTCAGTTTTATTTTGATCACATATACAGCATTTATTTTTTATAAAGGAAACCCAGCACCATTTGTTGAAGGTTGAATATTCAGAACCACTTGTTGAAAACCTACCTGTTCCTACTGAATTATTTTTATACCTTTGTTGAAAATTCAACTGAACATATACATGTGGGTCTCCTTCTGCATTTTCTGTTTTTTTCTACACTCAATATGCCTATTCTTACATCCTTGCCAATTGTCTTGATTACTACAGTTTTATAATAACTCTTGAAAAAGTGTCATTTGTCAGTACTCTAACCATTTTCTTCTTTTCTGAGGTTATTTTGTGTATCCTTTATGTTTTTACATATTCATATAAATCTTAGTATTAGCTTGTCAATTTCTACAATTGGCTTTGAGTAGAATTTGTATGAAACTGTTATCTAATTTGGAAAGAAATGTCTTCTTAGCAATATCAAGTCTCCCAGTCTTTGATCATAGTACATTTCTCTTATTTTAGTCTTCTTTAATTTCTCTCAGCAATGTTTTGTAGTTTTTAGTGTAAATATCTTACACATGTAAAATGTATGCTTATGTCATCATGATTTTTAAAGCTGTTGTAAATGCATTTTAAACTTGAAATTCCAATTATTTCTTGCTGATATATTCAAATACATTGATATTTTATTATGACCTGGTAAAGTGATTGTGCTATATTCACTTATTATTTTTAGCAGGATTTGGGGGTTTTAAAAATCTTTTCTATATAAATTATCATTTTTAATATTATTATTATTGGCAAATAAGGAATTTCACTTTCTCTTTTTCAATATCTATGCATGATTGCACTGGCTGAGACAACCAGTTCAGTGTTGAGTTGAACTCTTAACAGTGAACATCTATGACTAAACCAGATCATAGGGGAAAGTGTTGTTTTGTTCTAAGTGTGACATTGTAAGTATCATGTTTGATCCCGAGACTACTATGCCCTGCTTAGATTCCTCCTCCTTGTACCTGGAGGGGGAGGTACTTCCAGGAGTAATACCTGGTAGTCAAAGGGCTTACCTTGCTAGTTTTTCTTCTCTCAGCTCACAGTCCACCATTGCCTGTTGTCCACTGTCTGAAAGTTGTGGTTCATGTATCATGTTCCTTTTGTTTACAGTGGAAAGTCCGGTCTAATACCAGAAATACATTGATGGCCAGATGCAGAAAGCACCATTTACTTTTAGTACAAATGATAGATGTAGAGGAGATGATCGGGGGGGGGGGCACTCTAGCTATTATTATTAATAGGGGATTTGGCAGGAAATCCTTTTGTGAAATCCCTGGCAGCCAAGTCATTTTGCCTAGAAGTAGTCTGATTTTACTGCTTCAAAGCAAATGCAGGATTAGGCAATTGCTATTTTTTTCCCACCAAGTCCCACACCATCATTCTAATCCTTAATATTTTGCCTTTTCAGTGGTATGAGGAGGCAAGTAAAGATAAAGCTAATGGAACTGAGGAAAAAAGTGTTTCTTCTAATATCTAGAGTAGAGTAGTTATAATCCAGCATTAGGCCTTTCTGTTGTAGAGGGGCTAAAGGATATGTTGCCTCACGCACATTTTATTCTTCCAATAACATGGAAGTAAATGATTGCAAAGAGGTAAACTAACAGAGACAAGGAAAAAGGCATGAAGTTATATAGAAGCTGATCTTTAACCTGTTTGGTGGCTTCAATTTACCTGCTACTCTGAACTTGGTAGTTGTCATTCTTTTTGGGGAGAAAGAGGGAGAAACTGTGAAATGTTGTAAGACGACAAACTGTATTTTATTATTACAGTTTCTTTTTATACTTACCCTAACTCTAACCAGTTACCAAGGCCCATCAATTGTAAGTCCAAGCTATTTTCAAATCCATTCACTTCTTCCTGTTCTCACCATCACCACCCTAATACAGACCACAATTATTCTTGACTTAGATTACTCCCACAGCCTTGGCTATCTGCTCCTTGGGATCATATATCAGAACGCAGGTTATTCCAGTCGTTTTCCAAAATCGAAAGTGCCTGTGAATCACTTTTGGGTCCTGTTAAATGCAGATTACAAAACAGAAGATCTGGAATGAGACAATATTCTGCCAAAGCTGGTGTTACTGGTTCACAGACCACACTCTACCAAAAAAAAAAAAACCACCACATTGTATACCTTAAATATATTCAATTTTTTATTTGTCAGTCAGAACTCAATAAAGCTGAAAGAAAAACAAAAAATCACGAAAAGTTGAGGTAGATCACTGGCTGCACATTGTTGCTAAAGTCTAGGAATTATCTATTTAAATGATAGTTCTCAAAATGAAATAAAATAAATTTAATTTAGAAATTGGTAGTAATCATAATGTCTGCTATGTGGTATTGATTACAAAGATCAGATTGGTCCTTGCAAAAGTCCTTTAAAAGTTTGATATGATGTGCAAATACAAAATCTTATAATACTAATAAGGATTTTCCCAGTAGTTTAATTGGTGCTATTGAAATACATACAGATACGTGGGGGGGAAAAGCACTCTCATATAATGCTAATGGGAATGTAGATTAGTATAAACTTTCGCTCTGTACACTTTCTGCTAGATTTTTCTGTGAACCTAAAACTGCTCTAAAAAAACTGACAAAAAATAGGTGTATTTGTCTTTTATTTAAAATTTATTTTTTTGTAAAGAGTGCTGCGATGAACATTGGGGAACAGGTATACCTTCGACTTGATGATTTCCATTCCTCTGGGTATATTTCCAGCAGTGGGCGTGGTCTTTCTTTCCCTGTCTTTCCTTCTCTTTCCCTCTCTTTCTTTCTTTCTTAATTCACACTTACGAGTAAGGACATGTGAGATTTCTCTTTCTATATCTTGCTTATTTCACTTAACATAATTTTCTCCAAGCTCATCCATGTCGTTGTGAATGACCAAATTTCATTCTTTTTTATGGTTGAGTAGTATTCCATTGTGTGTGTGTGTGTGTGTGTGTGTGTGTGTGTATACATATATACACACATCATGTTTTCCTTATCCAGTTACATAATTTGGACATTTAGGTTGGTTCTATATCTCAGCTCTTGGAATCAGAGCTGCAATGAACATGGGAGTGTAGGTATCCTTTGACATGATTTCCATTCCTTTGGGTATACAACCACCATTGAGATTGCTGTATCATATGTAGTTCTTTCTGTAGTTGCTGTGTTTTGTATTTTCATAGAAAACTACAGGCCAATATCTCTGAACAAGGTGTAAAAATCCTCAACAAAATACAAGCAATTGGAATACAGCAACACATTAAAAAGATTATGCACCATGATCAAGTGGGATTCATCCCAGGGATACAAGGATGCTTCAGTACATGCAAATCAGTAAGTGAGATTCACCACATCACCAAAAACAAGGACAAAAACCATATGATTATGTCAGTAGATGCAGAAAAATCATTTGATAAAATTCAGCATCCCTTTGTAATAAAGACCCTCAACAAATTAGGTATAGAAGGAAAGTATCGTAACACAACAAAAGCCATATACTACAAACCCACTGCCAACATCATCCTGAGTGGGAAGAAACTGAAAGCTTAAGTGTTTTTGTCTTTAAGTGAATTAACACTTTTTACTATAAAATAACAATCTGCTCTTTTAACTCACTGATCTTTCCCTCCAAGCTGGATTCCTCTGCATAATTATCTTATGTATTCTTTATTTCACTTAATATATTCATTCTTCATTTCAGTTAGTATATTGTATACCTAATATTGCAATTTATTTTATTTTATTTTTCTTGTATCATAAAGCCAATATCTTTTCTATCTCCTTTTGAATATTTATTATACATATTCTAAATTATTGGTTTCTATATTCTAGTAATTCTGTTTTAAATGATATGTATTATCCAGTTTGTCTATTTTGAGCTATGATACTCTTCATATGTCTAGAGTATTTTTATTTACACTTCTAAATTTCTGTTTGCCTGATAGGATCAGCTGCTCTGTTTGGGTTATGCACATTGAGGAAGGACCCAAGGACAGTTCTGTGTTAGTCCTGGTGAATTTAAGGATGAGGCAGAAGTCCACGTGAAGTACAAAATTAGTTTTGATCACTTCCATTTGTTATCACAGTAGGATCAGCTGCTCTGTTTGGGTTATGCACATTGAGGAAGGACCCAAGGACAGTTCTGTGTCAGTCCTGGTGAATTTAAAGATGAGGCAGAAGTCCACGTGAAGTACAAAATTAGTTTTGATCACTTCCATTTGTTATCACAACATAAGAAAAATAATCTGGAAAAATTTTAAATCTATTAACCCCAGGCAACAGCTTCACAAGAGGAGGCAGCTTGCATGGTTTATGTACAGAAGGAGGAGTACAGAGCAATAGGTACTCAGGGTTGCTGGTCAGTCCACACCTATTTTCACTAGCTCCTCATCTCTGCATGCTTTTGTTCTGCCCCAACCCCAGGACATTTGTGCTGGAAGATACAGTCTGGCACAGCTGATTCCTGCAATAAAGCGATAGAAACTGTCTCGAGGTAGCGTGGGGGTAGCATGGTACAGTGGGGGATGAAAAATCTAAAAGCTTTTCCCCAACCAAGCCTCTTATTGCTGCCTCATCCACACTCTGCCCCATCCTACAGCCACTTCCCTCATTCCCCCTTGACATTCACAATAGTCAGTTCAACATAGCCTTCAGCCTCCCAAAGACTTGTCAGGTATTTTTGGTTTTTTATTTTTGTGTTTAAACTTATGTCCTGGAATCTATCTTTCCCTCTTTTTTCTGTAGTTTCTTTGGAGCTAATTTTGGAAAGTGTAGCTTGAAGCCTTGCTAGTTCACCATCTGGCAGGAACCAAGGTACCCTGAAACACTTTTGGTTTTTTGTGTTGATACAGTAAGGGTCTGCTGCTGGGGGTGGTTCTGGGCCTCTCTACCCACTCCAGACTCCCCCAACCCCCACCTGCCTACTCTGTGTTCCTACAGCAGCTCTCACCAGTACTGCCAAGTCTCCAAGGATAATAGTTGCAAAATATAATACATCTTAGAGTTTACTTAAAAAAGAAACTGAAGTAGAACTATTTTTGTAATAATTGTACTCCTATTCATTTTTGTCAGTTCTCACTTGAGAGAAAATGAGTGGGAGTGAGAGTAATAATGTCAAGATTTGTTTCTCATCCACATCCTGTTTCATATTTTACGTGTGTTGAGCATGTTAATATCAGGCTGGCTGTCAAGTAGATAGGGTAAGGAACTCGAAGGTCTTTGTTCCACGTTCTTTCTTATTACTGTGGATTCAGAAAATTGTTGGATAACTAGGAAAGTCCTGGAAAATACTATCTTTCAGGAATATCAAGAAAGATCTGATGTTCATTTTCCATAGGAATTTGTGGATAAGAGGAATGCATGCTTTGTCTGAGTGTTGGAGTGTTAAATAGTAATCAGTTCCTGTGCTCATACAAAAAAGAAAGCAACAATTGGCAAATGTCTAGTACAGCTGCATTATTGCCTATAAAAAATGGGAATGAAACGAACTCATATCTAGGGTAAATGAGATAGTGAAGCCCTTATACTGCTGCCCGAAAAAATGATTTTTTACTCATCATCAGTAATGAGAACAATGTCTAAATGGCTTTAAGGGACATTTGAAATTTATGCAGTCTGACACTTAAAATCTAAAATAGCATAAAAATAACCAAATCCTGAGGATGAAATATACCTCAGTCCAACCTATAAATCCACGTCAGGGGAGATTTATTTTAGAGCAACATCTCAAAGTGCTAGTTTAAGCTCTGTAGTCATTCTTATTTAGAACAAAACTAATAATACCAAGGAAAGATACAATTGGCACACTTTACTCAGGGATACGTCAGGATCTGCTGTTGGCTATTGGGACATGCTAGTTCATAAATATAAACATGGTGTTTGTGTATGGAATGAGGATTTGTCTCAAGAATTATTTTTAATTATGACTCTGTATTTATAATTTAATAATGATAGTATCCATCTGTGTTTCAATTTCAAGCTGAGCTCTTTTTTGTATATATTTTGCCACCTGTTGCCGAACTTAATAGTGTAAATTTAGGTATGTAGAATTAGAAAAAAAAAAAAAAACAAAAAAAAAAACAGTTCCAAATCAATTGGCATTGACATTGAAAGAAGTGTTAAGTTGCCAATAATGGCAAACTTACATAAAAATGTTTTCCTTTGTTTATGTCTTGTCAGGAATTTTAAATTTCCACTGGAAAGCATTCGATTTTATACTATTGTAAACCCAGATAAAGGAATGTTGCAATTTTTTCCAAAACACATACTTATAAAACAAAAAAAGAAAAAATGTATAGATGAATTTTAATTTTCTAGAAAACGTTCTTGCAGTTCTGCAGGGCTTTTCTCACTCTTCTATTCCATCTGGCTTGCCCTTAAGTGATTGATGCACTGAGCTTGTCAAAGTCCAAGACACCATTTATTATGTTTCTAGCTTTTTGGATCTGTTTCTTGGCTTCTGGCAACTGTCATAACCAACTTCTCTTCCACTCAGAAGAGATGCTGATATTAAGAAACATTTGAGTTAAGTCCTGCTTTCTCCACTCTCAGGATTGTGAAGAAAGCTCCTACGGGGGAAGTGTGTGTGTGTGTAGTAGGGTGGGGTGCTGGGACCCCTGCAGGCTTTTGTTTATATAAACATGTTCCTGGCACAAGTTCAGAGAGACTCAATAAGTTTAAAGCTAGGCCTTCCAAAAATGATGCTTACTTTGAGTAAATGCCCAACATAAATAGAATTATAATGAGCTCATTTATTCATTTAACAAATATTTATAGAATATGCACTCTATCAATACCTACTCTATCTTCCCAGCCCTGAGATAGCTCTGCATGGTATATATACCATGTTGTACAGGTCACTGTCCCTACCTTTAAGGAGTTTCCTATGAGGTGTAAGGCAGATGAAACAACAGAATATCTGTGGTAAAGTATAAATAGAAAGTCACTAGGATTTTGCGTTTACTTCTCTGTTCAATTTAAAGATAATATGAAATTTTAAAATTCAAATATCACTCCAGTGAAAGAGTCTTTGGATACTTTCAGCACTTACTGATAGAAAGGTCACAGCATACCCACATTGAAATAGGCTCTGTTACTCATATTTGCACGCCCAACCTTTGACCACCCCCACATATTTCTAGAATTCATTACTAATATGAACTCCTCACAATTGCTAGTGTAGTCTTTGGATACTTTCAGCACTTACTGATAGAAAGGTCACAGCATACCCACATTGAAATAGGCTCTGTTACTCATATTTGCACGCCCAACCATTGACCACCCCCACATATTTCTAGAATTCATTACTAATATGAACTCCTCACAATTGCTAGTGCTCTCACCCACATGTTCTTATTTGATTCCTATAGCAGACCTGTGTATAAGGCTGGAGTTACAGAGCTTAGTAATTAGACATACTGACTCTGAATATGGATTATCTAGTTCAAATCCCAACTCTACATTTTATTACCCAGTTTAACTTGAGTTATTTACCCTCTCTGGACCTCAGTTTGCTTATAGAGGAAAGGAAATGGTAATAATAGTACCCAACATATATGCTTGCTCTAAGTATTCAATGATTTAATATATAAGAATAGTCCCGGTGTTCTGTTGTAGCTGTTTGAATCACTAACACTTATAGGTTTTTTAGGTTCCACAGCCAGTTTAGGCTACAGCATAATTATATCATGGCTTATTCTCTGAGAAATAGTCTGCCTAGTTCTCTGATTTCTCTTTAACCCTGCATACTAATTTCATCTTTAACTAAGTGGTCTTTCTTACCCAGATACCTCCGATCTCTTGCTCTATAATTCAGCACCTTGTATTCTAATTACATTTGTCAAAATAATTTTCACCCATATGTTAACTCTAAGCATTAGTAGTGGCTGCTTGGAACTGGGCATTGAGAGAAATTCTGAGGCTCAAGAAAAAAAAAATAAATAAATATATATACACACACATAAAGGACAAAAGAAACAACAATGATAATATGTTCAACTTTTAATAGGCGAGAACAAAACTGGTTTCTAGAGACAGAAAGGGGAGTTGGTGGGGGATGCTCAGAAATGGGTTAATGGACATACAACAGCTAATTAGGAAAAATAAAAGTTCTATTGATGTACAGTTGAGCTGGGCAACTATAATTAAGAATAATTCACTGCATGGTAGCAAATGACTGGAGAAGAGGATATCAAAAGTACTCAATACGAAGAAATGATTGTTTTGTAATGATGAATATGCTACTTATCCTGATGATCATCACACATTTTACACAGGTATTGATATTCAACTCTGTACCCCACCAATATGTACAATCATTTATGTTTCAATTAAAGAAAAAAAGATCTTGTAACACAAAGAAACAGGTGAACTTCAAGTGACACCAAAGAATATGTGTCTGTGCTCTCACAGGGATTTTTACAAACCATAAAAAAATATAAAATTTAATCTAAGAGAAAAGAGTTGTAAACCTAGAACTATCGTGTCAGTTTTTGAAGATCTACAATGTTAACATCTCTGAAGAAAGGCAGCAATCAATAATAAATAAACATTAAGTTGAAAACAAAAATGTCTTCACAGTCTCGTTAAATTCGTGATCAAATGGTAAAGTCGCATCACTTAAAACCCCATTAATTTAAGACTTGAAGTAATTCAGACATTCTGTATAAATTTTTATTGTGTGAAATGCTGCATATAACTATTTCCTAACTAATTATTCGGGTTGTGAAAGTAAAAATATATACACTAAAAGCAATATATGAATAGAGAGGTTATTTTTGTTGTCTTGTTTTCCTGATCCATGACTTTATTGTCTATGACATTTTTATATTTGTAATTTATTGCCATATATGTGGCCTTTTAGAAATTGATTTTAAAAAGCCTTTCTAAAGTTTCTATAGACATAGTGTTCTGAGCTCTCAATTTGCAGTAATTATATTGTGGCTTCTTTATTCAAACTCACTCTTTTTGTGCATCCTTCAACTTTTCCGATTTTATTAGGTTTTTCCTATTCTCTGCTTTCTTGTTTACCTTTTACTTATTTGGTTTTTGCTATTTTTGTTTTTGTGGCACCATATTTACCTTTTGATGTTTGTTTTTAATGTTCTTAATCTTCATCTACCTCCATATATGTTTTTAGTGATTATCAATCATTCTTATTCATGATACTTTATTCTTTTCATCTTTTATATTTTTGTTTTTGTGGCACCATATTTACCTTTTGATGTTTGTTTTTAATGTTCTTAATCTTCATCTACCTCCAGATATGTTTTTAGTGATTATCAATCATTCTTATTCATGATACTTTATTCTTTTCATCTTTTATCAATGTCCATTTCTGGTCTCATTCAGACAGTAGCTGATTTATTTTGCAAAGACTCTCATGATTTTCTTCCATATTATCACCATGGATTAATTATAACAAAGTGATTTTAACTCTAATATTTATTCGTGATTTCTTTAGGCTTTATTATCAAGGTCATATTTACTATAAAAAATAGGACTTGCCTTTAGGTATATTCTTTAATCTTTGTTTGTGACTGTAAATGCTTTCCCCAATACATTATAAAAATTATGGGGTTATCTCAAAAGAAATATAGCAATCTCTTTAAATCACAGTTCATTTACTTAAGTATCTATTAAAATAAAAAGTATGTGAGTATCCTTTGGATATTCTGATTATTGTATGTAATTCTAGACATTATATGTTCTTGGTAAATAATTTTTGGTAATAGATTTATGTATGTTTAAAATTGGAATTTTATCTGTTTCATTCATTCTTTCAACTCTTTACTCAAAAAAGATTAATGAAATCTGCCAATAGTTATATATACATAGTTGACAGACCACTTGGATATAAACATAGGGACAGATCATTGGAATTCAATTTTGTAAATGATAATATCCTTTTAAAATATCATGAAAGATAATACAAAGAAATTCTAACACATTCTATACAGAGAAAGGGGATGCTATAAAGGTTTTCAAGTGGAGGTTACACCTGAAGTAAATAGCAGAGAATAATAGGAGTTAGCCAGCTAAACAATAAGGGAGAGGAGAGCATTTCAGAGAGGGACATACGCAACGATACCCCAAGGGTGGTGGTGGTGGGTGGGGTGGGTTATGAGCAGATAAGTAGCTTAGAATGCTGATTGATTGGATTTGGTGTATTTGTGTGTTTATCATGTAAGGTGGGATGAGGAGGAGAACATGTATTTCAATTAAAGTTGCCAGAACAAGAGAAATGAAAAGTTTAGTTCTAACATTACATTTTCATCTGTGTATATTATTTAATAAAAATTAACAGCTATTATGTATTTTATTCTTTGCCAGTCATCTGACTTTCATGATCCTATTTATTATTAAGGAGAATCCTATGAAGCTGGCTCTAATATAATTCCCATTTACCGTGAGGAAACTGACACTTATCAAGATTAATGAACTAGAGCCACAGAATTTGTAAGAGGGAAAAAAGGGATTCAAAAACAGAATCTGCTTCAGAGCCAGCTCTGCCTCTACCTACATTAACATCTGAACCTATATCAATGTCTGTATTTGTATATTTGTGGTTTAAACTACAGTGATGCTTGTGATGCTTAATAAGTATATCCCTTGCATAATGTGATATATAAGAGGAACCAAAATTTTAGTTTTGGACATACCCAATAGGCAGTGATCTTGAGCCCTTGGTTGGGGAGAGCTGAGACAGGGAACTGATGTAATCATGCAGTTCTAGACACTTTGCTTGGTGATGGAAACCAGATGCATATTTCCCACTGGACCAGTGGCTATATTCTCTATTCAGGTGATGCATTAATAAGATGTACTGTAAAAAAAAAAAAAAAAAGGCATTACTTGCAGATCGTATGTCCCTGAAAGACACATCATCCTCAAGAATGGTTCAATAAACTACCCTTGGATTGACCTCATCAGAGTTTTAAAAACTAACATATGTATGTTACCCTCTATTTGCACATAACTTTATTAAAAGTTCACACACTTACATTGAAGTACACCTGAATCCAGGTGAATTGCTCCTGAATCCAGCTGTCATGGAAAGGATAACTAGTCTTTTTAAAACTCAAAGTCCGTAACTGAACATGTATAGTTCATAAACTCTACAAGTACAATCCTAGATAACATTTAACACCACCTGCACTCAACTGGTCAGGAACACCATATAAGTGTTTATATTCTTTCCTTGTTTCTTTAAATCTTTCCCATTTTATCCAAAGTCACTTGTCTGCCAAGTCTCCACTGTTGATTCAGAAAAGACAGCATCAGGGTATGTTTTGCCTAGAGCTCTGCTTATTCAAGATTGTAAACATTCACAAGACAGTAATCTTGAATTTCAAATAACAGGAGAAGCAGAAGATTATGTATAAATTATACATATAAGCTACTTGGTTTCTCTCTCTGGAAATATTAACCTAGATAAGCATGCAGCAAAGCGTAATGCTAGAAGTGTACCTGTCATAAAATGGGGACAAATGCTTTCACATCTGTCATGGAAAGAGACATTTTATCAAGTTTCTCAGTAACAATCTGGAGGAACACCAGGAAGTGATTTTTGGCAGGGCTGAAATGCTGTATCAACAGTGTCAGCCAGTGACATGAAGCAGAAGTTCATGCAAGACAGAAAAGTGGAACATATTTTGGGAAGTTTTTTTGAAATAATTTTGACTGATAGATTTGGAGTAATGATAGAAAGCTCTTCCCATGCCTGAAGGATAACTGAGTTAAAGAGTCATAGACATCAGATGTGAAAGAACTCCATTAAGGTCATCTCATTCATTCTCTGCCAGCATAGGACTGTTCCCTATAGCATGTTCTATAGCACAATGGAATAATGTTTCAAAAAAAATACTAAAAAGGTTTCCTTCAGCCTATGCTAGATAATTATTGCAAGTCAGAAACTCTCAAACCTCTCATCCTATGTTCTATGCTAGTTAGAAAATTAAAATGATTAATAGATTTGGAGGCTCCAGGTCTAGGTCACAACTAGGAGCCAACTGTCTATACCAAAGTCATAGGGAAAGGTATTGATTTAATAAAAAGGGTTCCGTATGAATGGCATGAATAACAGAAGTTAGACACAAAGGAGCCCTTTCCCTAGGTGGACATAAAGGTTTAGACACCTACAAAAGCTTACTCATAATAAGCATTATTACACAGTTTGCAAATCTCTGAAGCTGGAACTTCAGCACAAGGTTTTAAATGGAGGAAATGCTTTCTTCTCTTGCTTGGGAATTGAGTGCCTGTAAAGAAAAGATCTCTTAAAGGTGCCCAGAGAATTAAGAGTTGAATAGCTGAACATGGGTCTCGCAGAGGGTAATTGTTATGTCCTGGTTGAATGCAGAGTATCCTGACATCAGTAGTTAGGAACTTAACTGAAAAGGGCAAAGTACAATGAAATGGGCCACGGGTGACATTCAGGAGTACAAGACCTCTCTGTAGCCTCAGTTTGCTTTTCCAAGGAGTTGTTTCTATATTAAGCCTCATTTTTCTAACCTTTTCTTCATAGTTATTAGCATTATAAACCACAGCATCTAGCAAGCCAGTATTTTTTCCCCAAAATTAAAAACACAGCAACAAAAACACAACACATGTTAAGAGGGAACAGTGGGAAGACAGGAAACCTTTTCTTATTGAGATTTCTAAGTCTGCCCAGCTCTGAGTGTTCTTGTACACCAGACTGTGTGTGAGAATGGGAGCCAGAACAGCACATATATATATAGCTAGCTGATTCCTGATCTCCCACCTTCAGTGAGCCAACTGGGTCTCAAGTTGTCAGA
>NW_007732771.1:39176-41220 GCF_000696425.1 Galeopterus variegatus
AGACAGAAAAGAGCAAAAGGGGCATGGCCTTAAGGTTTCTGGACAGGACCTAGTGAACCTCCGTTCTGGAGGATCAGTTCACGGTGGACGATTTTGTGTTGGGCACAGTTCTGCCTAGGCCTGTGTGGAGCACGGGTTGGCTCTACTAAAGAGATGAGTGCATATCTCTGAGTGACAGAGAGGCATTTCCACATATTTTATGGTGCTGCTGTGTTATGTCTCAGCATCCGATGAGTAGATCTTGCATTCTAGTCTGTCCCTGATTCACTTCTCAGCTTTAGTTTTCCCTCCAGAAACGGGGATGATTATAACAACTGCTTTATGTTGTTCACTGTTTATAAAACTTATAAACCATAAAATGCTATATTCAAACTTATTATATTTGGAATTATTATGAGTTGTGTGTCCCTATTAATTTCCAATATTTTTGCTGGCAAAAGAACTTTGCTGTTTCTTTCCTATTGGCCAATCTGGTAATCTGCCCATGAACCAACTGCATGTTATTGTCCATTTGCTTATGTAGTGGTCAAAACTGTGCATGGCACAGTATGTTGAACTTCATTGTCAAAGGTTTCTTAGTTCTGTACTCCCAATGTAAAAACAACAGGCTATATATTTTCCTTGTGTAGATGTTTCCCATCTCTATATTCTTCATCTTTAGTTTTCATTGAATGGTACTAATTCTGAAATATGAAATGGAGCTTCTCTTTATCCTCTTGGGGTATATATCTTTGGAATTTACCTTCCCCCTTTAGAGAGACACTCATTTTGCTCTTTAGTTTTAGGACTTTTGGCTGTTTCTATGTGTCATAATTTTATTAATCCTTTTAGAACCAGTTAAAATATAATTTTCTCTCAAAGTTTTATGAGATGATTTTTCAATTAGAATTTGGATTCTAGAGTCAGAAAACATGAGTTTGAATCTCAGCCGGGTCCTCTATTAGCAGCGCAAATTTGGGCAAGTTACTTAGAATCTCAAAATCTTTTATTTTAGTAAGATGAGAGTGACTGTGGTACCCATGTCATGGGACAACATGAGAAAATGTGTTTTAAAGTGCTGGGCAATGAGCTTGTTACCTAATAAGTGCCCAATAATTCAATAGTTGTATCAATGTATTTTCCTCTCACCACTATTCAATTATAGCATATATGTACATATGTATATGTATATATTATGACACACCTGTTTTCTGTCTTTTTATAATTAAAAATATGTGAGGACCAACACAGTATTAAAGCCCAGGGAAAATATAACATTAGTCTGCCCTTACCATATGCTAAATTCTGATTTTGTCTGTGAATATACATTGTTTCAAGTCTTAAGGTTCCCTGATGTGAATTTCAGCTATGTTAATCATGCCTTATAGACATAGGAATTAGAGATAGAGACTTTTTAGATTAAAAATGTCTTTAACATTTGTGCACAACAAATATTGCTGCAACAAATACCAGCGGTTCCATTTGAAGCAATGATCTTTGGAGCCAGTCTAACATAGAGACAGACAATATTTACCACTTTGGTCTAAGATGCACACGTTACTAGACCTTTGGGATTCACATTATAAGACAGTTTTCAGGGGATCAATATTTACCTCTGTAATTGTATTAAAGTTAAGAAGAGAAAGAGAAAATAAAAGCCAGACAAGAGAAAAGTATTCGGCTTTCAGCTGAGCTTGGGAATGGAGAGGTAATGAGATGGAGAGGAATAGAAGACTGTTCCAGGCAACAGGAGTTACAGGGAAGGTATTCCATTTACCAATATCAGAGTAATCAATGGAAGGCTAGGACTGGGTGAGAGGGAATTACAGATTTCCATGAGGCCATGAGGAAGTCTATGAGAAGACCATCCCAAGTTTTAAAACAAGAAAATGTTTGGAATAAACGCTTTAGGAAAGATATAGTCAATGGAATTTCTGGAGGAAGAGGGAGTGGAGGTTGTGTGTGTTGCTGGGCTTCTGCCATTAGCTTCATGTGGTAATCTTCGAACTTGAAAATATGAACCCTGAGAGGCTGTCACAGAAGTGAACTGAGTAGTTAAATTGAG
>NW_007732771.1:41992-43762 GCF_000696425.1 Galeopterus variegatus
ACTGAAGGGGAAATAAAGTTTATTAATTAGGGGAATTAATTGGATAGATGTGACTTTTGCCTTATGTGGTCAAAATAGATTGAGAAAATGAGCTGTAAAATGCATACAGTTTAGTAGCTGAGCTTAAAATATAATCTTGTAACTGAACCTAAGAAATGAGATGGAAAATGGCCAAGACCAAGAGGCATGAAACTCATGCTGCGCTATCAGTATCTGCCATATTTATATGGTATTATTTAATGGGACCATTTCTTAGGGACTCTAGTTCGAATCAGTCCCATGAAAGACATTGGCCAATTGCGTGGTGGCCAAATAAATTAAATGCTATTTCAATGTAAAATGGCAGCTCTTGAAAAGATTTTACTAAAGATATCCATGCTATGAATTTTTCCTGACCAAATTTAGCATCCTTTTCTCTCAAATTTTAAAACCTCATAGATTTAGTACTCTCAAGTATATTTTTCTACTGTTGTATACTTTTTGAGTATTCCTAAGAGTTCCTGAGACTTTGTTTATAGAGTATGATTCTGAAAGAAAATCACTGTAAAATCTCTACTTTTGTCCTCCTATTTTCATTTTATAATTTTGTTATTTCACCTAATTTCATATCCTATGTATAAAGAGTATATCTATTCCCTTTCTTTTATAGATTATTCTCAAATAACACTCTTTTCAACTCATCAGGATGTCCATTCAATTTCTGTTGTTGTTAATAATCAGTTAAGACATGCCAATTCAGATAATCTTTTCACTAAATTTGCGGTCAAAAATTAATAATTAAAATATCATATTATTTTATAGTTAGCATGCTCTTATAAGTTATCTCATACAGTGCTCACCATGAAATTTTGAAATAAATGTGATTTTATATTATTGATTTGCAATGGGTACATGACTTGCCTACTTACTTTTAGCTAACTACTCATGGAGNAACTAATGTAGTCAAGAGAAGGATAAGGGGAGATTTTCTGAAGGGAAATTCACTCAGTCTGACTTGGTGTGAATAAGGGACAAATTATTTACAGTCACAAACCCATGCTGCATTCAAGAAGTGTGAGATGGCATGTACAGGGAGGAAATTTCACATATTACAACACGAATGAAAGCAGGGTGCAAGAGAACAGTAGGAAGACATAAACATGGGAATAGATGTTTAGAGCTTTTAACCATCAATTTTAAGTTAGCATTTTTGTCTTTGCTGTTCCCTTTCCATTACACAATGTTCTCCTGTAACTTGTTTGATAATTTGAAATTTTCCATAGCATATAAAGAAGACTTTCATGCATACTGGGTACTTGGGAAAAACTTTCAACCAACAAATTCATGTTTTGACTCATAGCCCTCAGGCTCTTCTCTCCATATTTAATGTGTAGCCCATCTGTGTGCAACAAATAGAGAATCATAAGTACCTTAGTAGTTGCCAATACTAGCTATTACTGATGAGTCAGATTTACATTTCTTCTCTCGATCTCATCCCCCTTCTTCAAGCATAGGTATGCTAATTAAGTGCAAAATATACTATCTGAGAGAAAATTCTTACACAAGCAGAATACTGTCCCTCTATTATCATTGGCTGTGAAAATTCAGAAAATGAATCTGTTGACAGGTAAGTAGCACAAAACTCGGATAACACTGAACAGACGAGAAAGCATTTTCGTTTTGATGGAAAACTATTATAATTAGTCAATTTGGGTGGAATAAAATTCTCTTTGATTTCTCAAAGTCCATAGAAATTTTTCATAAGGTTGTTGATATGAAAAATCTTCTAGT
>NW_007732771.1:45186-46863 GCF_000696425.1 Galeopterus variegatus
ACACATTTGTGCAGGGTGAATATGTAATTGAGAACAATCAGTAAATTGAAAATGAAGGCAAGTGATCTCTATTGATTGATTATTTCTTTCAATTTCCTTCTGTGTCACCTGAGAGGTGTCCCAGCCTTTAGAAGAGCAAGTAAGACCAGAGTGTGCAGCCCAGAGGAAAGGAAATATTGAGTAGGTAAATCAGAACAGGTCTATAATAGTTAAGAACACTGGCTGTAGGATTGGATATATTTGGTTTTAAATGACAACTCTGCTTTTTTTTTTTTTTTTTTTTTTTTTTTTGTGACCGGCTTCACCACGCTCAGCCAGTGAGCGCACCGGCCATCCCCATATAGGATCCGAACCCGCAGGGAGCACCGCTGCATTCCCAACGCCGCACTCTCCTGAGTGCGCCACAGGGTCGGCCCAGACAACTCTGCTTTTAATAGTTGTTGGGTTGTGAGCAAGCCTCTCTAAGTCTCTAACCTCTCTAAATCTTAGTTTTCACATTATAAAATAAGGTTTAAACTTTGGCCAGCATCATAGAAGAAAAGCCATTGCATGTCTTTTACACTAGCTATGTACCAAGATCTGTGATATCATTATTAAGATGATAATATCTGCTTCAATGCTATTTGCTTCAATGCTTGCAACAACCCACAGAGGTGGGCACGAGAATTGTTTTCATTTAACATGCCTGGCAAACTGATGGGATGAACCAGTGATGTCTATTGCTTTGAAATTTTAGTCTTTTGCTTCCTTAGGGAAGGAGAAACCATCATGACAAGATTTCACTTTGAAGGAGTTTAATACAGTTTAATAACTTATACAAGGACAGAAATATAAACCTACTAAGAGCTTATAGAATTTTTATTACCATTTATTCATTCAAAAATATTTATGTGTAACTATAATATTAAAAATTAATTTGTGGAACCGAGGTCCCACTTAATTATAAATTATGATTTCTATCACCTATAATACAGACTTTCATTAAGTATCTTTATACTCAGTTTCACAGATAAACACTCTAGTTTAACTACAAAATGAGAATATATTTGGCATAGTTATTTGGGAAGGACATGGGTCTACTGATATATGATAGAAAGAACAAGATAGAAAAGGAAAAGGAAAGTGAGAAGGTTTATGAAAATTGGTGAAGAGGATCAAGAGGGGAAATGCAGAAAAGATAAGTAGCATTCGTTACATAGGTCTAGAGTCAAGTAAGTAGTATGTGGAGTCAAGTAGCAGTAAGAACAGTTCAATGTCAGAGAAAGACCAGGAATTGAACAGAATGAAAGAGAAATGGGAGAATGAGGGGAAGAGAAAGCAAAGGATCTCCTATCAGGCACTGATGAGGATTGCTTAAATAAAAAGTATGGCCTGGAATGAGTGGATATTTTTAATTTAATGATTACCTGAGAGGAATGCTGCTGACAGTTGTTGAATAAAGGTCACTCAGTATTTAATTTTAGAATTTCCTTCTTAGATCTCTTTTAAATCTAGAATTTTTAAGAAATCTGATTTTGATGAGAGTGTGATATATATTTACAGAATCAAGTGTTTTGTGATTCTTAACTATGCTAATTGATGGCACACATTTAACATGCTATTGTCAACTTCTTTTAAACCAATCCTTATTTGAAAACACACCCATTCACCAAAAAACTAACAATGCCCTTTTTTTTT
>NW_007732771.1:47440-50671 GCF_000696425.1 Galeopterus variegatus
TTTTTTTTTCTTGAATGTTTTGTATTCAAATAATTTTATAGGTCATGTAAAGCAGCCCATGGGCTTAAATAAAACTGTAATAACTATAAAAATCCAAATCCCACTGGTTCTTTTCCCCATCTGCTCTTGTAGAATGTCAAATATTTATGAGGGTCTCAGAGGGTGCCTACATGTACATAGAAGCACATTATGTCTTACAGGATGCAGCTGCTGCTTCACTCTTTCTCTGGAGACTCACTGGAAATTTCCATGCCCTCCTGTCATTTTTGTTTCTTGTTACACCACAGGCCATGGAACCTTTGAAATGCCAAAGTTGAACTATGTTCCATTATGAAGCAGGTAAAAATTCTTTTCACACAATTTCTTTTACATCAGAGGGCTAATCAAGAAGCCATGCTTGTTCTGCAATAAATATTAAAGTTTTAGAAATCATTATTTTTATTTTAGTTTTTGTTATACTTCTGCTTCTCCAGTCCCCCCTCCTTGCCTTTTGTCAAATGCATCTCAAGAGAAAAACAAGAGTTCAGTGGGTATTAGAATGAGACAGATGCACCTGAGAACCATAGACTGTTTATAGTTTCACCCCTGAGGACTGACTTTTATTCCTCCTTCTCTTAGAGTGAATTTATTCTCAGGAGGCCAACTGATACTGCGTGAAAATAAACTTTTGGTCAGTGCACCAGCTGAGCCCAGCAGAGGTTCAAGCTGAGACCACTGCTATGAGTTAAAGGGAAGTGATGAAGATGATGATGATAAATTTTAACCAAGTCCTTTATCTACATCAACTGTTTCAAAGATATATGTGAGTGCAAAAAATTTAGAGGTGGATAAATATCATAGGGATTTGTATATTTTAAGCAGAAAACTGTTTTTCTCAAGTCCCTTACTTTTGGCTAGTTTAGTAAATGCCAAGTACACAACACCTGTTTAGGAAATTGCCCTGGACTGTTCTCTATTCTCACCCAACCCACTTCTATGATGCTGGCCTCTCTCCCTTTCAGATTTTGAAATCATATTTTGGCTTTCAAAACCTGCTTTCAATTTTAGCAACAATTTCACTCTTTCACATTTGACTTACTGGATTTTACCTTCCCACCTAGATTTTGGCACTACATGCTCCCCTGATTTTATTACTCCTAAATTTTATGGAAGAAAAAGCAAGTAACTCCTTCCTCTTTCAGCCCTGATCCTTCAACTTCACTCCTAGTGATCTGAAAGAAGAGGGTAAGATAGNAAAACAAGGACTTTGTAAAAAAAAAAAAAAAAACATGTATACACACACAGACATTATATAATTAAATATACGTAAACACCTGTATATAACTGTATATAACTTATGTAGTATATATGCAGAGTTTATTGTGTATATACATTGTATATCTAGTTCATATAGTATGTGTATATATATATGACTGTGAGTATATTTTGTCTGGAATTAGCTATTTCAAACTGGGTAGAGAGGAGTAGAATACAGCACAGTGGTTGCACCCCTTTAAGCTTCCTCTGTGATAGACGAGAATTAATAAATATTGGACTTAATTGACACCATGGATTGGTGCCAATTACAACGATAGCCAAGCTTTCTGTTGCTGGTATTTTTGGAAGCTACTTTAACCTATTTATTCTACTTAATGACATTGACAATTGCAAACTTGAAGCTGAATAATTGGAACAAGCATCAAAAATTAGGCTTCAAGGTCTTTTATCAACTAAAAAAAATTGATAATTTTAAAATGTAGCACACTTTACTAACATATAGTGTAGTACATTGGTGCTGAATAAAAAACATCAATGCTTAGACCAAATGCAGAAGTAGTTTTATGCCCACGAATCAGTCACAGAACCACCCTTCATGTTGATCATCTTTGTCTGGTCATCTTTTTATATTTAAGACAAATATTTTCTCCTCCAGAAAAATGTTCCTTCTATCATCTAGAATGTGACTACACCTAAGGCTGTGTAATCAGGACTTAATCACATTTAATTTTTATTTTCTTTTTTATTTTTATCTACTTGTTCTTCACAGCCTGNCTTAATCACATTTAATTTTTATTTTCTTTTTTATTTTTATCTACTTGTTCTTCACAGCCTGGCTCAAATAAGTTTTTTGCTGAAAACTAGCTTTTGCTTTATTTATAACCTAAGCTATGACTACGATCAAATTTCATTATGCTTGGATCTTTAAATAAAAATTGAAATTTTCTAATTTTGGCTACCCAGCATCTGACAACCCTTCCTGCTTTGGGGAATTGCAAGATAAATCAAAAGAGAGTAGATATTTCTTTTCTCAGCTCCCTAGCTGCTATGGAATGTGAGTATGATTTAAATTCAGCAAATTTTGTCTTTCCACCTGGGATTTAGCTTTTGAATGAGTGTCACAAATGCAAACTCAGTTAAAAATTTTTGGAAGAGAACAGAGCCTAGAAATAACATCAAAGTGAACACTGGCCTTGCATACTGAGGTCCAGCTGCAGATTAGGAGGTCTCCAGAACAATGGTTCTAGAGGCAGGCAAAGCCCACAAAAGCGTAGTGGTAAGGGGATGAAATGAGTTGTCATAAACAAGCACTCTCCTCACTTACATTTGGTTCTGCTTTGGTTCCTGCCTGCTTACCAAATTTAGACTATCTAGACCATATGACCTATCCTGTCTTTCCAATTAATTTATTTTAATGCTTAAACAAAGTTATTTAATGTTATTTGCAACAAAGATATTGACTGGATTTCAGAAGACAAATTCAGAAGATAGTCCATCAAGAAAAGGGGGTAAGGAGGATTTAGGATTTGTTAAATGGCGTAATAGGAGCATGAATCAATTACAATTTTGTTAAAATGGGACAAACAAATCTGACATCCCAGGACATTTAGTGATGAAATATCTAATTGAGTTGTTGCCTCTACTCAACTACTTTTTGCATCCTCAATTGAAAGTGTCTGCTTCTGAAAGTATCACTTTCAAGGTTTAAGTTGCTTCTGACTTTAGAACAGTATGAGCGCATGAAAAATTCAAAAACTGTGCAGTAGAATTCTGCTTTTAATAATATTAAACAAGTTAGAGAAAATGACAAATAAAAGACCCTAAGTTCTTAGTTCATAGCACAGACTAAAATGGACAATTTTTGATGACTTTGCAAGAAGAAATTCTTACCTGGTTAATATGGTGAAAATACAGTTTAATTGTGCAAAATTCCAAATTTTGATGTCACATTCATAACCTCACCAGATATTTTAA
>NW_007732771.1:50821-73498 GCF_000696425.1 Galeopterus variegatus
GAAATTCTTACCTGGTTAATATGGTGAAAATACAGTTTAATTGTGCAAAATTCCAAATTTTGATGTCACATTCATAACCTCACCAGATATTTTAAGTGAAAATATGACATTGATCAAAAATGAGTACAGCCCTGAGAATCATGATGGAAATAAAGATTTCAAGGATTTTCGGTTCCCTGACTTCCTAACCTTTGTGAACATCCATTATTGGATAAAGCAGTACCTTCTCTCTTGTCACATCAGGTTCTTACCCCCTTTCTTGAAGATGCTATAACTTCTTTATCTTAGCAAGTTCTTACAAAAGAAAGTACATTTTCTCACATTCCAGCCCTCAAGTCCTCATTTCTCCTGAATTGGTTGGGACCCAGCATGCCTGAAACTCCCAAATGCAAGGTCAAACTCTTGCTGAGAATTCTTCTACACCAGAATAATTGCAGGGCCTTTCCATTTATATCAGCAGATATCTGAGAAATATCTAGGAATAGATACTGAATGATTTTTTTTTTCTTGGAAAATAAGAACATAATTTTAGATCAAGAGGATTTGCCGTTATATTCAGGGAGTGATTCTAACTGTTCAGTTGGCTGATTGTAGTTTAAATTTAAAGGGGTCAAGCTAACTAAAGTGAAATGTCAGAAATATCTTGGTAAAATTATCAGTGACTGTCAAATTTTAGTTTCCTTCAGAATATCTTTGCTTGTTAATATGTAGTCTCAGGACCCACTTACAGACAATCTAATTTATTAAGAATATATTGAGGTTCAGAAATGTGCATTTTAATGAGCATTTCTGAGAATTATCATGTGGTCAGAGGATCAGACTTAGAGATACAGAGGTATAAATCAAATGTTTGGAGAAAGAAATGCTTATAGTATATATTTTACTGGTGATCAGACTATATATCTATTTTTTCCCTTGAGAGCAGTTAGAAGGCATTCCTTTTTATTTTGAGAAATACAATAATGAAAAATCCTTGAGACGCTTTGATAATGCCTTGGTGACTTTTCTCTGAAAGCTGTAAATTCTGGTTAGAAATGCTTCAGATCTGATTTCATTAGAAATGGAAGGATTCTGTTGTGTCAGAGAGCAGGGAGGGCCACACAGTTAGCAAAGGTAAAGTGGTGCATTTACTTGCACAGATGACAGGTCCAGCACAGAAATCAGAAAAGCTTCATCCATAGAGAACACTGTGGCTAATTGATAGGATCTCAAGGATAATAATAGTAAAAAAAATCTACTGAAGTTTTACCTGATTTGTATAACATGGTCTTCTCAAACAAAACAAGACTGCTTTGACTCACCATAATAAAGGGTTGCTTTGTGCCAAAATCCCATACCCAGATTCCTTTCAAAGAAGGTGATATTGAGTAGTGCTGAATAAGAAATTAGTAAAAACATCATAAACATATTCAGTGAGTCTTCCTCAGAGTTCACTCCAGAGGGAGCTATCACTGTTTTACCAAGGTAAATGTGCTCTGAAGAAAAGGTAAAACCCAAACCCTTTAGGGGTTTTCCTGATTTATTTCTTATACCTTGGAACCAAGAATGTCACTACAGAATTTTAGTATTGCAGAGATTTATGGAGTCAGCTGAAACAAAGCAGTTTCCAAATACTTGCACCATAGTTCAAGTTCGTGCTCAAGCCAGCACCATATTTATTATCCCAGTTTCTGCACATATATTTAGAACTGATATCTCAACATCATGCAGAATCCCCATTTGCCTTCTCCCATGACCCGTGAGGTAATACTTATTATAGTAGGAAGAGCCACAGTGAAACCCCTGGAGCTCTTTGTACCTAGCAAAACATTATTGGCTATTCCTGGATAAATGATAGATGTCAATGTTATCAACAAATTGAAAGTTGTGGACAGGTAATTCCTATCTTGTTTAAATTTCTAGTTTGACCTATATAGACAACATTTAATGGCTGATGAACTTGTCACAAGGACCTTTACTTATTATATAGGCTGAGGAAGTTGGAAGGCTATGGGAAACATAAATAACTGGAAATAGAGGACAACAGCAGCCAGACTATATATTTTTTTTGACATGCATAGTGGTGTTCTCTATTACACTGTATGGCCATTTTACTCTAGACATCATAATAGCCACTCTCTATACCACTTGGATGATTATTGCTATTGCCGTGTTTCACTGAGGTAAGGTTGTCTTGGAGAAGCCTCAACCCTGGGCTTGGCATTCCATGTAACATTCATTCAGGAGAGATGTATGACCTCAGACAAAATCCTGAAACTCCAGAGAGCTCCTGTCTTTCATTATACTTTGGGCTTGGTTGTTAAAGAAATTAGATGGTATATAAAATATTGGATGGTAGGGGAAAGATGGACTTGTTCACAAGACAAGGCAAATTGGTGACTCAGCAGGGCATTTGCCTTATAGGGGAACACATGTTCTAGATAAATGAACTATACCTGTAAACTAGAGGACGTGGTATATGCTTCTTTCTGTAGGTTTTCCAATTGTTTTCTCTGATTCTTTATTAAAGCTGTGTTTTAATTTTCCATCTGGTTTCTCTCTCTCTCTCTTTCCATCTTTCCCTTACCTTTCCTCTCCTACCCCACCACAAGGATAATGCAGTAGCAACCACATTTTTCTGCCTAAAATCATCTGGAGGGATAAGTTAGTAATATGATAATAGTAAAAAACAACATTAAGGATTATTATTAAGATTTGGATGGAGAAGGTAGGGCAGATATCAGTATCAGAATTTAGGATAGCATCTCAGTTTGATAAATTTTCCAGTATTATGTTCTCAGTGGCAGAGTAGTGGATCCCTGGCACTGTTCCCCACTCTCCAAGAAATTAGCTAACAATGATTAACTCAGGACAAGAGACAGAGAGGCCCACTGAGCCTGCAAAGGTGTGGAAGGCCATGGTGGTTGAGATGAAGGATCACTTCAAACTGCCCCAGACACTCCCCCAAGCTGGTGTGGCACAGCACACAGAGAGGATTCCGGGAGTCTGCAAAGCTGGGCCAGCACTGTTTGCAAAAGCTCCTAGGAACCTGCAGAAATAAAAGTGTAACAAGTGCTGGAAAAGAAGATCACTTCAGAATGCTTCATCCCCCAAGCCTGTGTAGCTGCTCCCAAAGTTCCCCTGGGCCTGCATAGGAGGGAGGGGCTACAAGTGGCAGAGGAAAGGATCACTCCTGAGTGCTCCATTGGCTCCCCACCCAATAGCATAGCATCATGCACGGAAGGCCACTGGACCTGTGTTCTCACAGGTTCCCAGTGGTCTGTTTGTATTCATTGGAGACTCATCTGGTGCCTGCTCCATGGGAAACATTTAAAGTGCCAGGGGACTGATCCACCAGGGGTGCATTGAGGCACCCAGTTGATCTGCATCATGATCAGCATAGGAACCGCACAGGAGAGATTGGCCAGTGCCACAGGGCTAGAAGGGACACAACCCATGGGAAAGACAGAGTCCTGCAACAGATTTTTCACACAGCTCAGTTGTTCCTGTGGAGTAATCCTATGACCATTAAGTGACTAAAAAGCCAACAAATTAACTCTGGTCTGTATAGTCTTCCTTCCCCATGCTGTAAAACAACAAGAAGGCAGCAGTTTAGCTCAGGCACAGTATTCAAGTTCTGGTCCCCAGCCTAGGAATTAACAGCAGGACAGCAAGTTAGTTCTAGTGCAGTGTTTAAGTACTGGTACTTGCTATAAATACTCTGCAGAGTGGAAAATAACTGAGGGCTGGTGATAAAGTTCTGGTATTGAGCAATGAAGGTTTAATCCCACAGAAGAACACCTGAAAAAGCTGGAAGAGTTAGCCATCTCCTCAAATGCACAGGCATCAAGGTAAAGACACAAAAATCAAGAAAGAAAAGAGAAATATGACACCACCAAAAGAAACCAACAAAGCTCCAGCAGTGGACCCAGAAGAATGGCAGGTTATGAAATGTCTGACAGAGAATCCAGAATAATCCTCTTAAAGAAGTTCAGGGAGTCGCAAGAAAACACAGAAAATTATATATTTTTTTCTAGCATCCCAATGTTCCAGAAACTTTCCTTGTTAGAGTGATTTAAAAAAAAAAAAAAAAAAAAAAAAAAAAGGAATAGGACAATGTTTTCTTATGTGGGCCAAAGTGTTAAGAGGTTTGCAGACCTCTTCTTCCTCTTAAATCTGCAGGATAATAGCTGATACTTACAAAATATCCCCGTAACAGCTAGAGTTTAACCAGAGAAACAGAACCAGTAGGAGATACATATTAAGAAATTTATTGCAAGAAATTGTCTCACATGCTTGGGAGGGCTGGCAAAGCAAATCTGAAATTGTTAGAGTAGACTAGAATGTCTGGAGCTGCTGTCTACAGGCAGAATTTCTTCCTCAGGAAAGCTTCAGTTCTGCTCTTAGGGTCTTTCAGTTGACTAAATCATGCCTACTAAGATTATGCAGACTAGTACTCCTTCCTTGAAGTCAACTGACTATGGATTTTAGTCACATCTACAAATACCTTCACCTTCAGTTCTGCTCTTAGGGTCTTTCAGTTGACTAAATCATGCCTACTAAGATTATGCAGAGTAGTACTCCTTCCTTGAAGTCAACTGACTATGGATTTTAGTCACATCTACAAATACCTTCACAGCAACACCTAGATTAGTATTTGGTTGAATAAGTGGGGACTATAGCTTAGCTACATTGTCACATAATACTGATTCTCAACATCTCCTATTTGAAACTTGGCAACAAGTGTTGTTACTCCATATCTCTTGATGTGAATATTTTCATTGCCAACATCAGTTGAAGAGTTTTGATTGCTCAAGATTGAGAGTATGGTTTTTTTGTTATATCTTTTGTTCCAGGCTGTCTTGCCTTTGGGTGTTAGGAAAGTATTCTTAGTTTCTAATATTTTAATCAGAGCACACCATTACATTTTGAAGTAAAAAAAGATCTGGCATAAGATAAGAGGTCCACAAAGGTTTAAATAATAGTCCCTGAGCAGTTTCCCAGATAGAAGAATGAGATTATTTTATGGAGGTTTATATAACTTTTTACTATTTAGCGTGTGAAAAAAAAAATTCCTGTTATTTGAATTTATAAAGTGGTTGATTCAAGGTTTCTGGATTTTGCTTCACCATTGTTCTCAGCATAAAAAGAGCTAAGTACTTACATGAAAAATACATGGCTTTCTGCATTACAGGTTTTATTTTGTACATCTTAGCCATGTGATGATACTGTATTCTAAAGATTGCTTAGCGCTAATTTCTTTGTAAATTAAGTAATAATTGTTTACGTTGAAAGTGACTTCTTCCACTCTTTTCCACCTAGCTTTGAAAAATGTGGCAATGGAATATAGCAATGCCAAGGTGTTCAATTTACACCATGCTAGCGAAGCTTGGCAGTTTCATTAAATGATTGATGTTCTCAATGCCTCCAGCCATAGTTCCTAGAATGAAAAAGTGATTCCTGGGCTATGTTCTGTTAAAGGTATTATCACTATGTTTCTTGTTAACATTAATGTCGTAAATATTCTGTCTGCAGAAAGTTGATAAACAGAGGGGAAGGTGAAAGGAACCTTAAAAATATTTTTGGAATCTATCCACTTTTCTCTCTCCACAACAATCACCCTTATCAGGTCTACAATCATCTCTTGGCTAAACTACTTCTTTCTAACTCTTCTTGCATCCACTAAAATGTAAATATGATCATGCCAATACTTTTTCCAAAGCCTTTTAATATCTTTTCAGGGTTCTTAGAATAAAGGCTATTATCTTCAACATAGATTTCGAGGACTTGTATGATTTGGCTTCCTTCTCCCTCTGATGCTTTATCTTACCAGTGCCTCCTGCATTCAAGCTAAATTGGCCTCTTTTTAGTACTACACTTTCTTTATGATAGAGGTTCACATACAAAAACAAGTAGATCATAAATATCTTAAGAGCAACCATCCAAGGTTACAAACAAGTTTCACAAATATGTCACATTAAAGTACCTTATTTGGTTTTCAATTATATCTTATTTGGTGGAACTCAGGTGCAAAGGTTAAATTAATCATACGCCTCAGTTTATGACACATCTTTATTACTCCTTAAAGATCTTCTTTATTTGACATAATTTCGCCTTCCATTTTTCTTGCCCCAATAGAAAATACTCCAGTATGTTGATATCCATCTTTGAATTGATATGTATCATCAAATCTATGTGAGTCTATATATAGGGCTGTTTTTTCTATGTATATATCTTTAAATTTCATGATTATATAACAACTTAAGATAATTATCAGCTTTACTTTGTAAACAAGAAAAGGTTTAATAAGGCAACTTAAAATTACTTCTAGCTCCTTGAATTGCAGGAAACCTAACTTGCTTCAGTGGCTCTGAAATCTGGGTCTGTCTACATAGGGAAAATATGAGAGCTATTCCAGGCATTGATTTTAATTTCTTGCTACAGTTTAAAATATATTTTGGTAAATATAAATTTATTCATTTTAAACTAACTTGCTTTCATTGATAAACTTGTATGAGTTTGATCATTGATGTGTAATTTTCAGTCTTTCATTACATCTGCCTTCTTCAAGATAGTTCTTGTGGTTTTCCATCTGCCTGGAATTTTTTTTTATGCTTTAATCCCATTTTACTTATTTATCTTATTGAAACCTAGTGGATTAGGGATACAGAGTTGAATATCGATACCTGTGTACAATTTGTGATGAAGGATTCACTGCTCCCTCTCTTCCTTTTTTTCTTTTCTTTCACCCAAGTTCCTTTACTCAACTAAAACCTTATGTATCCTTCAGTTTTCAGTTAAAAAATCTGCTTCCCAGGAAGTCTTTGATGCCCCCAGTAAGTAATGTCTCCTTTAGAAGTGTCATCTCTGCTCTACTTTTTCTGTCTTTATTTTTATACTGTAGTTAATTATTTAAAATGATCTGTCTTCAACTTGGAATGTACAAATTTCATTGGGGCAAGGTGTATGTCTTGTATTTTTATCCTTCAAGCCCAGTTCTTTTTTTTGTTGTTGTTGTTTTGTATTTTTAGCTCTTAATGTGTTCAATGAATATATGTTGAATAAATTAATGATAAATAATGAAGGAATGGTTTTGTAGAATGTAAGAGTTATTATCTTTTTTAAAGAAAAGACTGACTGACCTAAAGATAAGAAGGTAGACATACAATTAGGGCAATATTTTCTTCTGACATGCTTGATTAAAGCCAAAAATGGACAAAAGTGGAGAAAAATGAAGGTTCAGAAAGATCAGGCTAATATTTTCCAGAGATGTATGCACAAACACAGGGCACAGGGTTAGTCTTAAGTTGTAGGTATACAAAGTTGTTTGGAGAGTTCTAATCATTTCTGTGATTATAGTAGTCAGGAGATAGATGGAATCTTAGTCCAAGTCATTCTCACAGTGAGTCAAATGGCTTCATGTACCCATCCTGTAGTTGTTTTGTGTCCCAAAATGTAGAGTGGAGATAGACGCACTTACTGACTTGCAGAATCCACAGTTGGTTTCCTAACATATCAGTGGAGTATCATGCTAGGAAGAATCCCTGAAATTGCCATCTGCACCACTTCATCTTTCATCTCAGCCACATAGTAATCGAAGGCAGTAATGTATCCCTGGGGGAAATTTAAGAATCCTTTACACATTCCTATATAACTCATTTCTAGGGCTAGTTGAGAAAGTCAAATAAATCATGAAAAATGACTAGATACCTGCAATGTATACAATTGGTGATACTAGTCATAGCAACTGTTTCGTACTGGTTATCAACAAAATAGTGGTAGGCAGCTATTGACCTAAGAAACTATTTCTATTCAGCACAATCAGTAAAGACATCAGAAACAGTTTTCTTTATCTCTCAGAGAAAACAGTTTACCATTACTACCTTAACTCAGAATTATGTCAACTTTTATGTTCTCTGTCATGCCATAGTCTAAGGAAACTTGATTATTTTGTGATCCCTCAGAATGTTACCTTTTGCCGATACATTGATGCAGTTACGCAAATTGAACCTGGTGAGCAGGAATTTGAAAACATCCTAGATACCATAGACAAAAGAGCACCAGAATTTATGAGAAAGTGCAGGGGTATGCCACATCTTTGAAAATTTGAGGGGACCAGTTCTTTGGACACATCAGAATATCCCTTTTAAAGTAAAAGCAAACAAAAAGTTGCTATTCTTTGAACTACCCATTAGGTTGAAAAAATAAGAATACTTTGTGGGGTTCCTTAGACTTTAGAGTCAAAAAGGGGTTTGATCCTCTAATCCATTTACCACATAGTCTATAAAGCTAGCAGTTTCAGCAGTGTACAGAGCTAGAAAGGGCTCTCTATCGCATCCAGGCTGTGGTACAATCAGCCCTGACACTTGGGTCGTGTAATCCAACAGACTATATTGTGCTTGAACAGAGGGTATAAAGATACATTCCAAGGCTTTCAAGTCCCAATAAGAGAATTACGGTGAAGACTCATAGTGTTAAAAGAAGGCCATGCTATGTTCTGACAAAAATTTTACAATTAGTACAACAGTTCCTATCTGCAATTGGACCCATGTAGAGACAGAATACCCAATCTTGAAACACTAAATCAGTATGAAACCCTAGATCTTCTTTTTGAAATATGTTATCTGATCCACTCAATCAGAAAGTTTGTATATATTATTAATTATTACATTATTATTTAAAATTCTGTATCATGAATGTATCCAAGGAGGTCTTGAAGGCACAAGTAAGTGCCATGCAAATATGGCTCACACTCCTATGGTACCTGCTCTAAATATTTCAGTGTCTCTCTCAGAACCTAAGAGTATGACCTCATGTAGAGTTTCCAATGTCTAGTTGACAGAACACCGAGTTGCCCATGTCTGGATCTGGCATTTGGATGGACCTGCATGGTCTTTGGCACTGCTGGAACTCTACAGGGCTCACTACAACCTCACTTACAAATGATCCTGATGAATAGTGTGAAAAGGAAACTTGCTAGTGAGAAGAACTTTGGGCAGTAAATCTGGTTGTCTACTTTGTCTAGAAGAAGAGATGGCCTGGAGTAGGGATCTTCACAGACACATGTAGAGTGTTTACTGACTTGGCCAATATGCCAGGCACTTGGGGAGAAGATAAAGTCTGGTTATAAGGGGATCTTCCAGAGAGGTATTTAGAGAATAGGCACACTGTAATTATATCTGTATTCATGTAGATTCCCATGAGAGGGTTCCTGTGACAGAAAAGCTCATCAGTGATAATGAGCTGACCCATTCTGAAGATATCAGTAAGGCTCTTTCGGTAGTCACCTCTGTGCTTATTCAGTGTGCTCATGTATAATGTGGAGATATCAGCAGGAACAAAAGCTGTGGAGGGGCTTAACAATGCATATTTTTCTTAACAAGGCTGAACTGGTTACAGCAGCCTGGAATGGTGCCCTTTCATGTAAAGACCTGTCCTCCATCTAAAGGTGATTACATTGAATTACTTTTTTCTTGGAGAGGCAGTGATTTGCCCTTATGGGAATGGATACGTATTCTGTACACATTTGCTTTTTTCACCTGAAGCAATTCTGCCAGAATTACCACAGAAAACTTTATTTATCTCCAAATTATCTAAAAGAATATCACCTGAGCCTAGGGAATGGATTTTATAGCAAAACAAAACAAAACAAAAACACAGCAACAGGCCATCACTGATGACATTCACTGAATGTGTCGTGTGCCACCACTCACAAGCATATGGATTGATAGAACTGTAGAAAAGCCTTTCGAAGTCTCAATTATAGATCCAGCTGCAAAACAACTAATTACATTGGTGTACCATTCTATAGGGTATAATATATGCCATAAAACATGCCAATTTAGGGTGACCTTTTCTTTTTCTTTTTTTAAATTTTATTTTATTGGTTATGGATATTCATGGGGTACAAAGCTGACCAGCACCACTTGTGCCCAAGATGGGATGGCCAGATCAATACTATAAGCATACACATTACCACAAATTGAGATTATTCCCCATGTCTCCCACTCAATTAACTCCTGACCTTCCACCCCATCTCCCACTCCCCACCCCACTCTGTAACCCTAGGTCTGCTCTCTCCCTCTGCAAGTCCAACAAACCACTGTGGTCTTTCTTTTCTTCTTTCTTTCTCTCTTAGCTCCCACTTATCAGTGAGGACATGTGGTATTTTTCCCTCTGTGCTTTGCTTATTTCACTCAACATAATTTTCTCCAAGCTCATCCATGTTGCTGTGAATGGCAGAATTTCATTCTTTTTTATGGCAGAGTAGTGTTCCATGGTGTATATATACCACATTTTCCTTATCCAGTCATTCATCGATGGATATTTTGGTTGGTTCCATATCTTGGCTATTGTGAACAGAGCTGCGATGAACATGGGATTGCAGTAACCCTTCAACATGATGATTTCTATTCCTTTGGGTATGTACCCAGCAATGGGATTCTTGGATCATATGGTAGATTTATCTGTAATTGTTTGAGAAAGTTTCATACATTTTTCCATAGTGGTTATACTAATTTACATTCCCACCAACAGTGTAGGAATGTTCCCTTCTCTCCACATCATTGCCAGCATTATTACCCTCCATATTTTTTATTATAGCCAGTCTAACTGGGGTGAAGCGATATCTCAATGGAGTTTTAATTTGCATTTCCCTGATGATTAGTGATGTTGAGCATCTTTTTAAGTGCTTGTTGGCCATTTGTATGTCTTACTTAGAAAAATGTCTATTCATTTCCTTTGCCAATTCTTTAATTGGGTTATTTATTTTTTACTGTGTAACTGCTTGAATTTCTTTTATATTCTGGATATTAATCCCTTGTCAGATATACAGTTTGCTAACATTTTCTCCTGCTCTGTAGGTTGCCATTTTGTGCTGTTGATTGTTTCCTTTGCTGTGCAGAAGATAGTTAGTTTGATATGGTCCCATTTGTTTATTTTTTCTTTTGTTGCTTGTGCTTCAGGGATCTTGTTCATAAAGTCTGTGCCCAGTCCTCGTTCCTGAAGTGATTCCCCTATATTTTCCCTTAGTAGTTTTATAGTTTCAGGTCTTATATTTAAGCCTTTAATCCATTTTGAGTTGATTTTGGTATATGGTGAGAGGTGTAGATCTAGTTTTATTCTTCTGCATATTGATCTCCAATTTTCCCAGAACCACTTATTGAAGAGGCAGTCTTTTCCCCAATGTAGGTTTTTGTTGCCTTTGTCAAATATCAATTGGCTGTTAGTCTGGGCTGATCCCTGGGTTCTCTATTCTGTTCCACTTGTCTGAGTATCTATTTTTATGCCAGTACCATACCGTTTTGGTTACTATAGCTTTGTAGTATAATTTGAAGTCAGATAGTGTTATGCCTCTGGCTTTATTTTTTGTTGTTGCTCAGGATTGCTTTGGCATTTTGGGGATTTTGTTATTCCATATGAATGTTAGGATTGTTTTTTCTTTTTCTTTTAGGAGTATCATTGGTATATTGATGGGGATTGTATTGAATCTGTAGATCTCTTTGGGTAGTATGGACATTTTCACAATTAATTCTTCTAATCCAAGACCATGGAATGTCTTTCCATCAGGGTGACTTTTCCATATTTTTCAGTTTAAGGGTACAGAAACCGAGAAGTGAAGACATATGGCCCCTCCTTGCATGATTATACCTGATAATCTACTGACATAATATTTTCTTCCTGTTCCCACAATCTTGAGCTTGGTGGGTTTGGAGGTACTAGTGATCATTGAAAAAGTAATTTCTCTAGGAAACACAACCCGTACTATATTCAGTTATAAGCTGAGATTGCCCCAGACAATTTTGCATTTCTCATGATACTACTATACAGTGATTTGGGATACTTCTGAATCACTATACTATGCAGTATGCTTGATCTCTGTAACCTAAGGTAAATTAGATTATGGCTACACAATGTAGCAAGTAGGACTATGGCTGGAATCTGGCAAATCACTTAGGTACAAGTCAGTATTCCCTTTTTCAATAATAATGTTTCAGTTTCAATAAGAAACTGAAATAGCTCCATGAAGGTAGGTCCTATAAGGACTTGGAAAGTATAATGATACAGGTTTGTTGTTCTTCTAGAAAAGAAAAAGGATGACAAAATTTAACCATTTATAGTGTTGGTAGAGGGCAAGGGAAGATAGAATGTGTAATATAAAAAGTAAGGTATGATTACTGATTTAGGTCTTATTACCAGTTATGGAGTGGGAACTGTAATAGCTCTGTATGATGCTCATTAATTTTGTCTTCCTCCTTTTATTCAGCAAATGCATACCCCAGTACTATTGCTGGTTGATTTTTATGGATATAACCATGCTCTGCCATTATATGGTTGCTGATAGGACCAAATTATATTTTTCCCTCATGGAGGAATGGGAGTGTCTTCATCTAAATGAATTACGGAAGATGTTATCTGGTGGCAAAAGCAGTGTACAAACAAACTCGTACCCACAAGTTTTACACTCTGCTTTTTTTGGCTCTGTGCCTAGAGAGGTTAACCACTATACACTGCATTGTATGGTAACCAATTTCTCTTGATTTCAGGGAAAGAACTAATGGTAATTGAATATATGTAAAAGGAGGAAGAGATCAAGGTATGACTCTCCCTTGCTGTTTCATGCCTCTCCATGGTTGGCCATGATTCAGGTTATGGCTGTATACCTTACAGCTATGACTCATATTGGTCAGCTTCTTTTTTTTTCTTGGCTCCCACTTTTAACAATTCTGCTTCAGCATCTTGTCCTATCAGGCCAGTGGTGATAATGATCATAATGGCTTCCCATTATTGGTAAACCTTGGGTACTTCACCAGTGATTGTGGTCTTGATCCACCCAAACTCTATGAAGAGCCCCTTTATTCAATTTTTTTCATGTAGATCTTTTAAGTGTTCCATTGATTTCTGCCAGTAGTGTGACTAATATAAGTCTTTACAATTTCTTCCAACTGTTATATTTTGAGTTTCTATGGGCAAGAGATAATTTTCATATGGTGTGAAATAAAATATAATGAGGTTTTAGAAATTTATATGGTGCAATTTAATTAATTCTAGGCACCACACGATTGATTTTAAAATGCCATTCTTTATAATGCAGTAGCTAAATAGGGTGCTCTTTTATACATATATCCTTATTTAGATTTATTTTCCTCTGAGACATGCAAAGTAATAACCTTATGAAAAGAAATACATTTTTAAAAGGAGGAATAATTATATGGAAATGTATGTTGCTAAGTTGCTGAGGAGAATTCATCATTAGTCAAAAAAAAAAAAAAAATAACAGCCAGAAGCCTCCAGAAAGTACAAATATGACTTTCATACTCTTGAAGTCATGGTCACATTATTCTTTTTCCTTTTTACAATAGCACATCACAGAAACTTGCTCAGCTCCCTTGTGACCTTGTGAAGGAGAGCAAATATGTCCCTGTGTCGCCTAAAACATTTTATTCATTTCAAAATGGCCACCATGACACTGCAGCTATTTTAAGCTTCCCATTGTTTGTCTAAAATAGATTGTGCTGGCAGAATGTATGTTCTAAAAATTGTTTGCTTGGTGTGCTCATTACTTCATGTCAACTTTCAGAATGGCAATTTCTAACAATTTCTAGACATTCTTTCCTCAAACAGGTCAAGCGAATGATGCTATTTAAGTGTGTGGTTGGTGGACTGTGGGCTGTGAGAGAGGGACGTGTTAATCGGGGTGAGGAATAGGCAGACGTACACTCAAAGACATGCCTGCCTTACAGAATAAGGAAAGTTTCATAGAACTGTAGAGAAAGGAAACTAGGTGTAAGGCCAACAAGTTTGCTAACATCACCAGCAAATCTGGCATATAAATGAGAGGGGGTTAACCAAACAGATAGGATAAAACAGACTCAATAGATCAAAGAATTGATTTCCATTCCCTAACTCCTTCCTTACTCTAGTTCATCTTCCATATAAAGCAAATTTAATTATGCCACTATCTTGCTTAATGACATAAGTTTTAAATATGTCTTTTTCAGAGCTTCTTATTGCCAATCGAGTCAAGTTCAAGTCCCGTCCTAGCTCCTCCTTTTTATTTCTCAATATTCCTTTCCACATACCTTCTAGATCTGTGCTTTTCCATTATTACTCTGATATATCTTAAATGTTTCACCATTTTGACAAACAGAAACAATTTATTTTTGTTTCAAAATGCATGTTGGGCTGAATTACTTATGCAATGAGCACTTACTTTCTAGCTGGAAAATTTAAGTCATGGAGGCAAAGAAAGATCAGAATTGACTGGAATATGGGAGACCTTGGCTACAGAAAGTTTTAAATCTTTGTTCTAACCACAGTGAACATACTATGTGAACAGCACTTCATGAATCATCATGACTTTTTTACTTCTCCCAATTTCCTTTGCCTGAAATATGAGTCTAATGCCTACTACTCACTGTCCATACAAACTCAATTCACACCTTTTTAGGAAAGTCTTATTTCCTAGGTAAAGTGATTGTTACTTTCTCTGATTTCTCAATTATTTCTTCATGGGCCATTAGCTCAGGTTTCTGACTATGTTAAAATTCATCCATTTGAACTCTAGTAAGTGATCTTCTTTAGTGTAGGACTACAATTAATATCTATAGTATTAACACCTAAAAAAAAAATCTTTAAGCACCCACAAGGAGGTGAGCTATTTAAGTGGTAAAAGTTTCGAATAGAGATCAGGAATCTAAACAGATATGCACTTCAAGATAAAAACAGCAGCAACTAAAACCTCAAAGTAAGCTTTGATTCCAGGGTAAAACTTCTGTACACATAGGTGTTTTCTGTATGTCCTGCCCTACATTCAGATGTTTCTGGAGGAGGTAATTTCAGTCAGAGAGCAGGTCAGAGGTTTTTAAGTATGCTTTCTTTCTGAAAAGGATGAAGAAGGGGAGCTTGAAGGCTAGGGTTTGAGTTCCAGCTCTGCCACTATCTGTCTAGGTGACCTTGGAAAAAACAATTGCAAGAACTGTTGCTTTGCCTCCAATGGATTTGTCACCCCTCTTCCACTGGGTGACAGAACTGCAAAGGTTTACCCAAAGCACATCTCTTTTGAGCAGTGAGAAGCCCCAAAGTGGTTAATCTCCCAGAATCCTCGAGAGAGGTATTCCTTCCATTTGGGAACTTAACCACGAATTGGGGTTCTTTTCCTGCATTTATTCTCCAGATCAGGAAGTTACAGGAAGAGAACATAGGTGGGGTTATAGTTTAACAATATAGGCTGTTAACATTCAGTAAAACAAGCAAAGTGACATTCCATAAGGCAATTTAAGTGATCCACCAACAAAAGCTTGATCCTAGCAAACATTCCTTCTTCCTACAGAGGTTCCCAGTATCTTTACATATCAATCAGTAACTTATCTGTCTTTGAACCAGCAACCTTGCTGTGTTACAATACTTTATCTTACAACAGAGACTATAGCCTGGGGAAATTTTCCTATTTTTTGCAAGGTCAACATTTTATATGTACTTTTAAGAGGTTAGACTAAACCTGAAAGTACAAGAAACTAGGCCTTGTGAAATATATTTGCTTTATAGTATACTCCACAAAGAACAACAAGTTTCTGGTAACAATGAGTGTGTTAACACCATAAACAGTAATAATTATAACAGATAGAATGGAATCCATACTAGGTACCTCAAACTGTGTCAAGCATGCAAACTACTTAAACAGTTATTCAACTATAAAATATATTTATTAAGCCTGATAGCACACCCTCATTTTTTATATGCTACACTCAAAATTTCTATGAGAGTAAGGAAATTTTTTAAAGTTGTAGACACTGAAGGGAAAAATTGAGGAGATAATATTAAAAGAGAGATGACATTCAAATTTTGGGAAATGATGGATTGTAGCTAACTCAGTACAGCAGAAAAAGCTAAAATCTATCAGTTGGCAGAAGCCTACAATAAGCAAGCTTATTTATGCTGCAGAACCATGGAGAGTCTCATGAAGTGGAGATGCCAGTTCACTTTGAAGGTTGAGATAAGGGAAGTGGGAATGAAACAGGAAGAATATTTTGAACTGCTTAAAAAGCACTAAAATTACATTTTTTTTTGGCATACTCTTCTTAACCCCACACACCAGGGTGACTATCCTCCTTTAGTTTGGCAGGAAAAGAGTCTATGCTGGGAAAAATTAACATTAATAAGCTCTAGACTTGAACATATTGAGCAAAGTTAAGGGGGCCTGAGCATAGGTGAGGTTATTAAAACAGAAGGATTAGGTAAATTTTTCCTTACTAAATGCTGTGACTTCCTCCCACATTTCTCACAAAGCTTCTAGAATCCTGAAAGATAGGCTTATACTACCAGTTAGGAGGAAGAGTATGACCCAAGACAAAAAAACCTTACAAATGCTGATATTTATGGATCACTAAATGTAATAACTTAGTTTCCTCTAAATAAGTAAAACCCCTTCATATTTTGGGCCTTCTCATATGACAGATATTCTTGTTAATTGTTAAGGGAGCCTAAAATATGAATGAACAGCTGACACATTTGAGGAAATTATCTAAATTGAAAGACAGATGCCAAGACAAATATGCATATATATATACACACACACACATATATATATACGCATGTATATGCAAAACAAAACCAAAAAACACTAAGACAATATGGACTATTTGTTTATTTTTATTACTTTAACACTTACTTTTACATATTTATGGGGTACAGTGTGTTGCTTCACTACATGCATATACTTCACTTAGAGTGGATAGCATAGTACCCGTTAGTCCACCACTTCTCCTTCTGAAAACTCCTATCCCCTCCCCTCTAGGCCTCTGATAACCCTTATTCTACTTTCTACTTGTATGAGAACCACTTTTTTTTTTTTTTAGGATTCCACATGTGAGTGAGACCATGTGGTGTTTGCCTTTTTATGCCTCACTTACTTCACTTAACATGATGATTTCCAGTTCCATCCATATTGCTGCAAATGACAGAATATCATTTATTTTTATAGCCGAATAGTATTCCATTGTTTATATATACCACAGCTTTTTTATCCATTCATTCATTAATGGACATTTAGATTGATTCCATGTCTTGGCTATTTTTTATAGTATTTGCAATGAACATGGTAGTGCAGGTGTCTTTCTGATATACTGATTTCATTTCCTTTAGGTATATACCCAGTAGTGGGATAGCTGGGTCATAAGGTAGATTTATTTTAGTTCTCTGAGAAATCTCCATACTGTTTTCCACAATGGCTATGCCAATTTGCATTTCCACCAACAATGTAGGAGGGTTCCTTTTTCTCTCCATCCTCACCAGCATTTGTTGTTTTCTGTCTTTTTGATAATAGCCATTCTAAGTGGGATGAGATGATATCTCATTGTGGTTTTAATTTGCATTTCCCCAATGATTAGTGATTTTGAGAATTTTTTCATGTGCTTGTTGCCTAGTTGTATGACTTCTTTTGAGAAATGTCTGTTCAGGTCCTTTGCCCATTTTTTAATTGGGTTATTTGTGGGTTTTTTTTTGTTGTTTTGGGTTTTTTTTTTTTTGCTGTTGAGTCCTTATGTGTTCTGGGTATTAACCCCTTGTCTAATATGTAGTTTGCAAACACTTTCTCAAACTTGGTAGGTTGTCTATTCATTTTGTTGATAGTCTCTCTTATTGTGAGAAGCTTTTCAGTTTGATATAGTCCCATTTGTGTATCTTTCTTTACCTGCCTGTGCCTTTATAGTCTTGATCAGAAAAATGCTGCACCCTCCCATTTCATGTTGTATTTCCCTTATGTTTTCTTCTAGTAGTTTCATGATTTGGGGCTTAAATTTAGGTCTTTAATCCATTTCAAGTTGATTTTTGTGTATGGTGAGACATAGGGGTCTAGTTTCAATCTTCTGCAGGTGGATATCCAGTTTTCTCAGCACCATTTGTTGAAGAGGCTATCCTTTCTCCACTGTATATTCTTGGTATGGTTGTCAAAAATCAGCTGTAAATGTGTGGGTTATTTCTGGGCTCTCTATTTTGTTCCATTGATCTATTTGTCTATTTTTATGCCAGTAACATGCTGATTTGGTTACTGTAGCCTCATAGTATATTTTTTTTTTTTTTTTTTTTTTTTTTTGTCTTTTGTCTTTTTTCCGTGTCCGGCAACGGGTCGCAACCCTCAGTGTTGCCCCCGTACCGGACCGGGGACCGGCAACGGGATCGCAAGCCTCGGTGTTGCTCCCGCGCCTCGCCCAGCCAGCGAGCGGGAGCCGGTCTGTATGTGGGATCCGAACCCTCGGACGGGAGCGCCGCCGCGCTTCCCAAGCGGCGCACTATCCAGTGCGCCACCGGGCCGGCCCTCCTCATAGTATATTTTGAAGTCAGGAAATGTGTTGCCTCCAACTTTGTTCTTTTTGTTCAAGGATTGTTTTAGCTATATAGGGTCTTTTGTGGTTCTTTATAATTTTAAGATTTTTTTTCTATCTCTATGGAGAATATCATTGGTATTTTGATAGGGATTTTGTTGAATGTGTAGATTGCTTTGGGTATTATGAACATTTTGCTGATGTTAGTTCTTCCAACCCAAGAACATGGGATACCTTTCCATTTCTTTGTGTCCTCCTCAATTTTTTTCAACAAAGTGTTATGTTTTTCATTGTACAGGTTTTTCACCCTCTTGGTTAAATTTATTCCTTCATGTTTCATTTTTTTAGTAGCTAATGTGAATGAGATTACTTTCTTGATTTCTTCTTTCTTCAATAGGAAGGCTATTGATTTTTATGTGTTGATTTTGTATCCTGCCACAATACTGAATTCACACATTAGTTCTAGTAAGTTTTTGTTTTCTTTGGGGTTTTCTATGTATAGGACTATGCCATCTAAAAATAGAGATAGTCTGGGGCCGGCCCGGTGGCGCACTGGATAGTGCGCTGCTTGGGAAGCGCGGCGGCGCTCCCGTCCGAGGGTTCGGATCCCACATACAGACCGGCTCCCGCTCACTGGCTGAGCGAGGGGCAGGAGCAACACCGAGGTTTGCGATCCCGTTGCCGGTCCCCGGTCTGGTACGGGGGCAACACTGAGGGTTGCGATCCGTTGCCGGACACGGAAAAAAGACAAAAAGACAAAAAAAAATAAAAAAATAAAAAAAATAAAATAAAATAAATAAAAATAAAAATAGAGATAGTTTTACTTCTTCCTTTCTTAATTTGGATGTCTTTATTGCTTTCTCTTGCCTTATTGCACTGGCTAGAATTTCCAATATGATGTTGAATAAGAGTGGTGTATTAGTCAGTTTATCTTGCTTATAACAAATTATACTGAACTGGGTGATTTATAAAGAAAATGAAATTTATTGCTTACAGTTTCTGAGGCTGGGAAGTCCAAAGTCCATCTGATGGTGGTGACAGTGACCCAGTGGTCTCACATTGCAAGATGGTAGAAGCTGAGGGAGCAGAGAGAGAGAAAGACAGACTCTGCTCTTCTTTTAAAGCCCTCAGAACCATGCCGCTGACCACCATTATTAATCCATTCACTACTGCACAGTCCTACAATCCAATCACCTCTTCAAGGCTACACCTTTCAATTACCGTAGTAGGATTTCCCACCGTCTTAACAGTCACAGTGGGGGCTAAGTTTCTAGTACATAAAACGTGGGGGATACAATTCAAGTTTCAATGAGTTTGGGGAGGACATAATTCAATCTACTACATTTTGCCCTTGGTTCTGCAAAACTCTTGTCCTTTTCACATACAAATACATTCATTTTATCCCTAAAGTCTTAATTTGTTTCAACTCAACAGTCCAAAGTTCAAAGTCCCACCTGTGAAATTCAAAACAAGTCATCTGCTTCCAAGATAAAATGGTGGGACAAACAGGGTACACTTTCCCATTCCAAAAGGGAGAAATAGGCCAAAAGAAAGGGGTAACAGGTCCCAAACAAGTCTGAAACCCAGCAGGGCAGGCATTAAATCTCAAAGCTGGCGAATCATGTACCTTGACTCCATGTTTGGTGTCTTCTGCATGCCGGTGTGGGGGTTGGGTCCCCAAGTGCTTGGGCAGCTTCACTTCTATGGCTTTTCTGGTCTCTGGTGATGCTTTAGCTTTCCCAGGCTGGCATTCCACTTTGGTAACTCCACAGGTCTCGGGTCTCCGTGGCGGTCCTGCTCCACTAGACATGGTGCTGATGAATTTCTCAGCTGCAAGTCCAACCCCACGTTTCCATTTTGCATTGCTCTAGTGAAAGTTGTCTGCAGTGACTCTGCCCCTGTGACAGATCTCTTCCTGGCCCCTGAAACTTCCATACATCCTCTGAAATTGAGATGGAGGCTCCCAAGCATCCACAGCTCTAGCATTCTGTGAGCCTGCAGACCTAACACCATGTGGATGTTGCCAAGGCTTCCAGCTTGCATTTTTCAAAGCTGCATGTCCAGCTACAGCTGGAGTAGCCAAAACAGCTGGGGTGCTGGTGCTCCAAGCAGCTTCCCGAGATAGTCCTGAGCATTGAACTCGTGGAGGGTGCCTCAGGACTGTTCACCAAGACCATTCTGTTGCCCGAGGCCTTTGGGCCTGAAATGGAAGGGTTGATCCCACAGGCTTCTGCAATTACTACAGGGCCTTTCCCCGCTTCTCTTGATAATCCCTTTACTTTGTACTAATCTTCCTAGCACCACTGGATGTTCTATTATAGTTAAAAAAGCAGGCTGTAGCTATAACAGATTATTTTGGACTAATAACAACTTAACTCTGATATCTAAGAAAAAAAGGGAAAAAAATCAAAGCCAACTCTACACTTTTGCATCATTCCCCCCACCCCTACTTTTTGACAAAAATTTGTTATTTCAAGTTACATCTTTTAATATTGCCTATCTCTTATATAGTTGTTGTGTATCTTAATGTCTTATTATGTTTGTCTTTTAGTCTTTATACTAAAGGATATAAGCAGGTTATTCACCACCTTTACGACATTCTGAGGTTTTCTGTGAACTTAGTATACTAATGAATGATGTCCTTGAAATGCTTTCTTGTTGCTTCCTAGTGTCATTCTTTCAAATTGAAGAACTCCCTTTAGCATCTCTTGTAAGGCAGGTCTAGTGTTGATGAATTCCCTTAGCTTTTTGTTTGTCTGGGAAAAACTTTATTTTTCCTTCATATTTGAAGGTTGGTCTTGCTGCATAGAGAATTCTTGGCTGACAGTCTTTTCTTTCAGTGCTGTAAATATATCATCTCATTCTCTTCTAGTCTGTAAGGTGTCTACTGAGAAATATGCTGAGAGACATACTGGGGCTCCATTGAATGTTATAGTTCTTTTCTTTCGCTGCTTTCAGTATTCTTTCTTTGTCTTTGGTTTTTGGTAATTTGATTATGATGTGCCTTGGGATGTTCTTCCTTGGACTGAATTTGATTGGTGACCTCTGAACTTCCTGTACCTGAATCCTGTCATATTTCCCTATACTTGGGAAATTTTCAGTCATTATGACCCTGAGTATGCTTTCTCTGTCTCTTCCTTTTTTTTCTCTCCTTTGGGTATGCCAATTATGCAGAGGTTGTTTTGCCTGAGAGTATCCCATATTTGCTGTATTTCTGTTTTTATTTGAAATATTTTCATTTCTTTTTCTTTTTGCTCTTCTGATTTTATCATTTCATATGTTCTGTCTTTGGGCTCATTGATTCCTTCCTTTGTTTAATTAAGTCTGTTGTTGGAGCTTTCTATGTAGTTTTTCAGTTCAGATAATGTAGTCTTTATTTCTAGAACTTCTATTTTTTTTCTTTTAATTGATTCAGTTCCTTTGTCAAGTTTCTCATTCTGCTCCTGGATTGTTTTCCAGATACCACTTAATTTTCTATCTATATTTTCTTGTGATTCCCTGAACATACATGAGAGAGTTATTCTGAATTCTCTGTCAAACACTTCATAATTCTGCTGTTCCTCTGGGTTCATTGCTGGTGCTTCATTTGTTTCTTTTGTTGGCATCATATTTCTCTGTTCTTTCTTGGTCTTTGTGCCTTTATATTGATGCCTGGGCACTGGAGGAGACTGCTACCTACTTTAAGTTTTTTAGTTGTTCGTTGGTGGTGTTAGACCTTTATTGGTTCATACCAGAGCTTTGTGTCTGGTCTGTGGTTTTGATTAATTCGAAAACTGAGGTAACTTCCTGTGTGGACCAGCACTTGAGCTCTGCAGTTGTGCTAAATTGCTACTTTGCTGTTCATTCTCTGGGGATGAATTTTGTGAGGACTAGTTTTTAATTGTTGCCCCTTTAATCACTTTCAGGTCTTATGAGGTCAGTACATGGGCTGTGCAGAAATTCTGACCCAGGACTGAGTCTTTCCAGAACACTGTGCCCCTGCAGTTCTAGCACCCTGACCAGTCACCACCAAGTGGACCTGTGCTAATCAGAAGGCAGATCAGCTGCCCACGCTGTGTTCCAGTGTTCCCCTGGCAGGCCAGCCTCCTTCCCACATTCCGAACACTTCCCCTGGGGTATGCCACATGTGGGTCCCTCACAATGACTCACTGGTGTCTGTGTGCTTCCATTCTTTGGTAAGTTGTGTCCCCTTGCTTTTATGTGGGTCCACAGGACTCCTGTCAGTGGTGTTACTGGCCTGGGAGTTGGTGTGGTGCACTCCAAGGCCCTCTTCTCCTTGTAGACTACAGGCAACTTCACATAAGTGTTCATCGTGGCTTCTTATAGGTCTTGCTCAGTGTGCTGAAGCTTTGTCCCACCTCCCACAGGGCTAGCCCTG
>NW_007732771.1:73976-75146 GCF_000696425.1 Galeopterus variegatus
CGCTGTGTTCCAGTGTTCCCCTGGCAGGCCAGCCTCCTTCCCACATTCCGAACACTTCCCCTGGGGTATGCCACATGTGGGTCCCTCACAATGACTCACTGGTGTCTGTGTGCTTCCATTCTTTGGTAAGTTGTGTCCCCTTGCTTTTATGTGGGTCCACAGGACTCCTGTCAGTGGTGTTACTGGCCTGGGAGTTGGTGTGGTGCACTCCAAGGCCCTCTTCTCCTTGTAGACTACAGGCAACTTCACATAAGTGTTCATCGTGGCTTCTTATAGGTCTTGCTCAGTGTGCTGAAGCTTTGTCCCACCTCCCACAGGGCTAGCCCTGAAGTAGATGGGGCTTGAAACTGTCAGAGTGGTTTCTTCTTCTTCATCTCACTGTGGCTTCTTCCCTCTTCATGACCTCTGTAGGTCTCTCCTCCCCTTCCCCAAACTCCAGCAATCCCAGATTGTCAGTCTTTGCTTTTTCTTTTTATTTCTTTTTATTTTTTTATTTTAATTTATCAGTACACATCGTAGTTGATTTTTGTGTCCCTTTACCGATTCCTCTTTCCCCCCTACTTCTCCCTCCCACCCATCAACATCATATCTGTTCACTTGTCTTAACATGTTTGAGGAACTGTTGTGATTGTTCTGTCTTCTTCTCCACCCAGCTTCACCCTGTCCCCCTGCCCCGCTTTTTTTTTTTGTTTGTTTGTTTGTTTGTTTTGTCTCTTTTTTCGTGTCCAGCAATGGTTCGCAACCCTCAGTGTCGCGCCCGTACCGGACCGGGACCGGCAGCGGGATCGCAACCCTCGGTGTTGCTCCCACACCTCGCTCAGCCAGTGAGCGGGAACCGGTCTGCATGTGAGATCTGAACCCTTGGCAGGAGCGCCACCGTGCTCTCAAGCGGCGCACTGTAGCAGTGCGCCACTGGGCCGGCCCCCCCTGCCCGGTTTGACCAAGAGATGCACACTGCTTGTTTTATTTCAGATTCTTGAAACTAAGTCTTCACATAAATTTATTTATTTTTAGCTCCCACAAATAAGCGAGAATGTGTGGTATTTCTCTTTCTGTGCCTGACTTGTTTCACTTAATATAATTTTTTCTAAGTCCTTCTATGTTGCTGTAAATGGTAGTATTTCATTCTTTTTTATAGCAGAGTAATATTCCATTGTGTAGATATACCAC
>NW_007732771.1:75643-77808 GCF_000696425.1 Galeopterus variegatus
CTCACCAGCATTTATCATTCTCAGTCTTTTGGATATTAGCCATCTTAACTGGGGTGAGATGGTATTTGAGTGTGGTTTTAATTTGCATTTCCCGAATGCTGAGTGATGTTGAGCATTTTTCATGTGTCTGTTGGCCATTCGTATATCTTCCTTAAAGAAAACATAGGGAAAACACTCCAGGAAGTAAAATTGGGTAAAGACTTCATAAATATGACCCTAAAAGCACAGGCAACCAATAGAAAAATAAACAAATGGGATTATATTAAACTAAGAAGCTTCTGCACGGCAAAGGAAACAGTTAACAGAGCTAAAAGACAACTAACAGAGTGGGAGAAAATATTTGCAAAATATACATCTGACAAAATATCCAGTCTTCACTTTTTAAATAGTTGTAAAATTGGTCAATCTTGGGTGAGAGTGACACTGGGGATCATCTATTCTGCCATCTTTTTATTTTCATTTTTATTTATTTATTTTTGTTGTAACATAGTTGGTTGTACATATCCGTGGCATACAGAGTTGAACATCAATACCTGTGTACAATATGTGATGTTCAAATCAGGAAAATTAGTATATTCAAGAATATAAAATGTAAACATTCTTCATGTTCCTTTACCAATTCCTCCCTTATCCCCCTTCCCATTTTCCACCTCTGGTAACCTCAGTTGTGTTCTATCCTTTTGAAATTCAGTGCATTATCGTGATTGTTGTATCTTTCTTTTACTCATTTATTTTTTAGTTCCCACTTATGAGTGAGAACATGCAATATTTCTCTTTCTGTGCCTGACTTATTACACTTAACATGATTTTCTCTAAGTTCATCTATGCTGCTGTGAGTGGCAGAATACCATTGCTTTTCTATGGCAGCATAGTATTCCATCGTGTGTGCATGTGTACACACACTATGTTTTCCTTATTCAGTAATCTGACGATGGGCATTTAGGTTTTCTAATTCTTGACTATTATAAATAGACCTGCAGTAAACATGGGAATGCAGGTATCCTTTTGACATGATGATTTACATTCCTTTGATTATATACTCAGTCATGGAATTGCTGGATCATATGGCAGTTTTATCTGTAGTTGTTTGGGGAAACTCCATTCTGTTTTCCATAATGTCTGCACCAATTTACAGTCCCATCAACAGTGCAGGAGGGTTCCCCTTTCTCTGCATCCTTGTCAGTGTTTGTTATTCTCTTTTCCATCACAGCCAGTCTAATTGGGTGAGACGATATCTTAATGTGGTTTTGATTTTACATTTCCCTGATGTGAGAGATGTTGAACATCTTTTCATGTATCTTTTGGCCATTTGTACACCTTCCTTTGAGAAATACCTATTCTCCTGCTTTGTCCACTTATTAATTGGCCTTTTTTTATTACTGTAAAGTTCTTTGAGTTCCTTGTATATTTTGGATATTAATCCTTTGTTAGATGCATAGTTTGCAAATATTTTCTCCCACCCCATGGGTTTTTTTTTCACTCTGTGAATGTTTTTTTCTGCTATGCAGAAGCTTTGTAGTTTGATATAAACCCATTTGTTTATTTTTCCTTTTGCTGCTGTGCTTTGGGGGGTCATATTTATAAAATCTTTGCCCAGTCCTATATCCAGAAGTGCTCCCCCTGTTTTCTTTTTGGAGTTTTATAGTTTCAGGTCTTATACTTGTCTCTAATACATTTGAGTCATTTTTGGTTTATAGCAAGGGGTATGGGTGTAGTTTCATTCTTCTGGATATGGATGTCCAGTTTTCCCAGCACCTTTTATTAAAGAGGCAGTCTCTTCCCCAGTGTGTAGACTTGGTGCCTTTGTCAAAGATCAGTTCACTACAGGTTTATGGGTTATTTCTGGGTTCTCTATTCTGTTCCATTTGTCTGTCTGTTTTTATGCCAGTACCACACTGTTTTGATTATTATAGCTTTGTAGTATAGTTTGAAATCAAGGAGTGTTATGTCTCTGGCTTTATTTTTTATTTATTTGCTTATTTATTTGCTCAGGATTGCTGTGGCTAATTGGAGTCTTTTGTTTTTTCATATGAATGTTAGGATTGTTTTTTCTCTTTCTGTGAAGAATGTCATTGGTACTTTGGGGATTGCATTGAATCTTTAGACTGCTTTGGCTAGAATGTATATTTTCACAATGTTAATTCTTCTAATCCAAGAGAATTGAA
>NW_007732771.1:77869-83034 GCF_000696425.1 Galeopterus variegatus
ATTTGCTTATTTATTTGCTCAGGATTGCTGTGGCTAATTGGAGTCTTTTGTTTTTTCATATGAATGTTAGGATTGTTTTTTCTCTTTCTGTGAAGAATGTCATTGGTACTTTGGGGATTGCATTGAATCTTTAGACTGCTTTGGCTAGAATGTATATTTTCACAATGTTAATTCTTCTAATCCAAGAGAATTGAAAGTCTTTGCATATTTTTGTGTCCTCTTTAATTTCTTTCTACAGTGCTTTGTAGTTCTCACTGTAGAGATCTTTCACCTCCTTTGTTAAACAGTGTCCTAGGTATTTTGTGTGTGTGTGTGTGTGTGTGTGTGTGTGTGACTATTGTAAATGGACTAGTTTTCTTGAATTCTTTTTCTGCTAGTTCATCATTAGAGTATAAAAATGCCCCTAATTTTTGTGTGTTGATTTTGTATCCTGCAACGTTTCTAAAAACATTTCTCAACTCTAAGAGTTTTTTTTTGTGGAGTCTTTAAGTTTTTCTATATATATGATCATGTCATCTGCAAATAGGGATAATTTAGTTTCATCTTTTCTGATCTGTATGCTCTTTATTTCTTCCTATTGCCTGACTGCTCTGGCTAGTACCTCCTTTACCATGTTAAATAGGAGTGGTAAGAGTGGGCATTCTTGTCTTGTTCCCATTTTCATTTCTAAATTTTGTTATTTGGGTCTTCTCTCTGTCTTTGTTAGCCTAGCTAATGTTTTGTCTATTTTATTTATCTTCTCAAAAACAATCTTTTTGTTTCATTGATCTGTTCCATCATTTTGGGGGTTTCTATTTCATTTAGTTCTGCGCTTACCTTAACATTTCTTTCCAACTACTAATTTTGGGGTGGATTGTTCTTATTTTTCAAGTTCTTTGAGGTGTAGTGTTAGGTTGTTTTTTGAAATCCTTCTAGTCTTTTGATGTAAGCATTTATTGCAGTAAACTTACCTCTTAGAACTGCTTTTGCAGCAGCTCACAGGTTTTGGTATGATATGGCTTTATTTTCATTACTTTCAAGAATTTTTTTTGATTTCCTGTTTAATTTCTTCTAGGACCCATAGGTCTTTCAGTCACATGGTGTTTAATTTTCATATGTTTCTATAGTTTCCAGAGTTTCACTTGTTATTGATTTTTGTTATTAATCTATGGTGGTCTGAGAAGATACTTGAAATAATTTCAATTTTTAAAAAAATTTGTTGAGGCTTGATTTGTGACTTAACATGTGATCTATCCTGGAGAATGTTCATGTGCTGTTGAGAAGAATATATGTTCTGTAGTTGTTGGATAAAATATTCTGTAGATGTCTGCCAAGTTCAATTGGTCCCACAAGTGGTGGTCTGAGAAGATACTTGAAATAATTTCAATTTTTAAAAAAATTTGTTGAGGCTTGATTTGTGACCTAACATGTGATCTATCCTGGAGAATGTTCATGTGCTGTTGAGAAGAATATATATTCTGTAGTTGTTGGATAAAATATTCTGTAGATGTCTGCCAAGTTCAATTGGTCCCACAAGTGATTTAAGTCCTGTGGTTCTCTGTTGATTTGTTGCCTAAATGATTTGTCCAATATTAAGACATAGGTGTTCAGGTCCTCAACTATTATCATATTTGGTCTGTCTCTTTCCTTAGGTCTAATAGTGTTTGCTTTATGTATCTGGGTGCTCTGATGTTGAGTGCAAAGATATTTATGATTGTTATATATTCTGCCACTTTGATGATGTCATTCACAGATATGGACAATTCAGAGAGAAGAAAACTTCAAAAACAATAATACAACATTAGAAGCAACTATAATATTAATAGATGACATAGCATTGTGATAAAACAAGATGCCACTTTAAAAAAAATGAGACATTCAAAGAATTACAAAGTACATATGAAAAATTCGAAAACATATATTTATAGCAATGCAATATTTTTGCAGGTTTATTTGAAGTTGAGGATCTGACCCAAAATGTAGAAGAAAAATACAAAATGAAGAAGAAATGGTGAGTAAACTAAGTACTAACAAAATAGTAGAAAACATTTACAGAGAGCTAACTTGTACCAGGTAACCCTTCTAAGAGTTTTGTGTATATTAACTTATTAAACTTCATAGCAACCTTATAAATTTGGTAATTTTATTATCTTCACTTTACAAATGAGCAAATTCTAAGAAAAACAAATAAAATATAATTATACTACAATATGTTGTTTAGCTGCAAATTATATTTAAATAATCATAACAATGCCTACTGAAATATTTATGGGCCCAAAATTACAAAATTGCTAGAATGGAAATAGGGGGAGTACCTCAGTGTGAGTATGGCACAAAGTGTAAGAGAAAGAAGATCATTCTGATCTTCTGTAGTGGGCACTCAATGGACAATATCTGAAATCAAGAAATAGCATCACTCTACATTATTAAATAAGACTTCCCTTATCATATACAGGACCCAAGATAATACTTTGGTGGGGTAACTGTTTACATAAGCAATTTGATTTAAAATATGTGATACAATTCATGGGCCTGTGTCAGATACATGGACTTGATTTGCTGCAGATGTGGAGAAGAGGTACTAACATATTTGTGTCATGGGGTCCAGGCATCATCTATTTCTGTTCAGGTCCAGGAACCATTGCATTGTCTTCTTTGTTGACAAAAGTGCCATTCCTGGCTAATTTCTTCCTCTTTTTTTAAAATTCTTTTTTTTATTATTCAAATTTATTTTTAATTGACAATCATTGTACAGATTTATGGGGTACAGTGTGATGTTTCAGTATATGTACATAATGTGTAATAATCAAATTAGGGTAATTAGCATTTCCATCTCCTCAAATATTATTTCATTGTAGTGAGAACATTCAAAATCTTCTATCTATTTTGAAATATGTAATATATTATTGTTAACTATAGTCAACCTACCATGCAGTGGAACACTAGAACTTATTCCTCCTATGTACTTGTGACTTTGTCCCCATTGACCAAACTCTCCCTACTTACCCCTCCCCTCCATGCTTCCCAGTCCCTGGTAACCACTATTATACTCTCTACTACAATGAGATCAACTTTTGTAGATCCACATCTGAGTGAGATCATATGGTGTTTCTCCCTACATAAGAAAAAAGTAGCAATACTCTTATTAGTCATAGTGCCAGGCTTTTCAGAACCTGTCTGTATTTAAACATCATAGGTCTTCTTGCTCTACACTTCCCTCGTTCCACTTATTTAATGTTGGTTACACCATTACTCTCTGTAAATACTGATTTTAAATGATTCTCAAAAGTTGTTAGTGTTTTACTTTGATGACCACAAGTACAAATCATATCCAGAGTATGCAGGAGTATGAGAATGACCATTAGTTTTCTTGTTTTGTTAAATTTACCACTTGGAATTTTATAGTGTAAATGTAGAACACCATCCTTCCAACCATGTATTCTCTTGAACTCTTTAGACTGTAATCCCTGATTTCCTATGATGTGATATCTTTTGGTATTGACCATACCCTTGCCTTCTATCCACCACAACCAGCAGAAAGATAAATAAGGGGAGATGGGTAGACAAAAAAAAAGTGATTCCATTTATAGAAGGACTGCCTCTTGTCCAGCACAGCTAAAGACTGATCCTGTAGTATGATGTCTCCCCATCCACTGGAGGCAATAGAGGAAACTGATGAGAAGGGCCTTTGATCCTGTAGAGCAAGAGTCTTGAAAACCCTTGGAAGAGATGACACAGCCACCCCTGGAGGACTGCCTGACAAACAGCATGGAGCTAGTAGATGGTACCAACAGCGAAAAACATACAGGGGTTAAGAATGCCTGCCATAATCACCCCCACACCCCATCACTGGGTGTTGCACACCCAAGGCGATGGGTGAAGTGATCAGAACGTGGATTGGTGAGATCCATTGCACAAGCTTATATATGCAGCTCTAGGTCAAGGGTCAACAGTGGGCTGTGGGTAGCCCAGGGTCTGAACATCTCCTGTGTCTAATGTAAATGAGAGAATCAACCCAAATCAGCAAATCGGCACCATTTTGACAATTCAGTCTTTAAAAAGCCCAAGGAATAAATACTTGCATCATCCAGCAGGGGTTATCTGATTGTTAAGCCACCTGCCTGGAACTAGAGCCATGCTTGTCTGGTCTAAGTATAATGCTGGTCTGAAATGTGGAGGCAAATATAATAACAAACAGAGTTAAAATGTCAAGCTGATTTATTCTGGTAGCAGAGATAGGGAAGAGGAAGGGTAGAGTCAAGGGATAACTGTTCTGCATAATAAGCCTTGTAATACTATATTACTTTTTACATTCTACAGATGTATTACTTCCAAAAATAAATATAAAAATTAAAAGTAATTGAAAATAAACTGCTTTCATAGTTTGAAGTTTTTGTTTTCTTCCCAGCTCCAAATTGTTTTATAAACGTAGCCTACAGGGAGCTGAATACACTATAAAATGTTAGAAGAAAAGTAAGTGCTTCCAATTTATCTTTAAATTGATACATTCAAATATATCATGGTTGGTCTCACAGAAGCCCATAAGTCAATGACCAACAAAATGGTATTTTTAACCCAAACCAGTGAAATGAAATAAAGAGGAGAAAGTTGAATATTGTTAGAAGTATAGAATTAGTTAAGGCCGGTATTAGGCGAAAACTGTGAATCCCAGCTTGCTCATCTGTGGTCCCCTGCCTTCCAGCCCTTGTTTTCCCTCGGGCACCTCTTCTAGCTGTCAATTAAACACCACTAATGAGGATACTGATAGCACCTTAAGAAATGCTCCTGTCCCTTGAGTGTTTTCATTCCAATAAGGAGTGTCTTATTAGACCAAATATTTTAAACCACAGTGAAATAATCTGAATAAGAACTAATTTTTGTCATTATCATTAGCAATAACAATGATATTTTGAGGCCTTATAAACTCTCCACTTACCATCAAGTTTTGCTTTATAGTTGGCTGCATATTGTTAAGCTGACTCTAGTTATACACAACTTTGGGGAAAAAGTCACAGTTTTAAGGTTAATAAAAAAAAAGTCATGCTGAGTCTGACAGATATTTTGATTTGTATTTACTCCCATGTAGGTTACAATGCAGCTAAAAATGTGAAAAGTATTTTGATTATGCATATACTATCATTTATTTCAAGGAGGAATACAACATCCCCCCCCACCCCCTGCCCCCG
>NW_007732771.1:84034-86318 GCF_000696425.1 Galeopterus variegatus
CTGCCCCCGCCCAGCCCGCCCCTGGTATAATGTTAGGCCTCATTGAACAAATCTGTGAGAATAGAACATAATTTCTTGGCTCTAAGTAAAATTTAACTGCATAAGTAATATGTGCATGCACACTCACATCTCTGTGACAGTACACACACAGTAACATCTCATCAGCTTTATAGCATTAAAGAAAGGATCATTCTCTGTGTGAATTCCAAGAAAATTAAAGTTTATGTTATATCAGAAATATTTTGTGTTCCTAAGAATCACTTCCTAAACTATGTACCATTCTTTTATCCTGTAAAATACTAAACTGAACCTTTAAAGTATTTCAGTGACATACAATTACTGTAATACATAAATTGACATAATGTGTTATAATTTACGCCCTCTGGTTTTTATTTATTTGTAAATATTCTAAATAGCCCCTGAGAACTCTGCTACTTATTTTTTTTTTTTGTTCTTGTAACTTTCTTTTTCTTACTGGTAGGGTCTCCAGTCTCACTTTTCAGTTCTGTCAGTGTGTTCTCTTTCAGCTATTTCATTGTTATTTTTTCATTATTGACTATAGAGTAAGTGCTCAGTAACTATTTTGTTGAGTTAAACCACATTGTTCTCTGCTCTTGGACAGTGCTATTGTAAAGAAATAAGGAACTATTTTTACTGATCATAATTTTTTTTTTCTTTTATCATACTGGCGATTTAACTTTACCTGATCTCTTTTCAAGGTAGCTTAAGCACTGAAGGTTAAAGTACTGGCAATAAAAATTCAGTTAGTTCTGGTCAGTGTGAGAGTCCAACTGCTCGCTGATGTTTGGCTCCTCTTTTTGTGAGGAGCTGAGTGTTGTGCAAAGTGCTGAATGTTGAGAAGGCCGACAGCATTTACAAGAGGATTTAAAGCTATCCCTTCATAATCCACAGGATGAGTTCCTGCCCTATAATTGTTGTGACTCTGAAGAACTTCTGGCTCATAAGGTGCATATCTCTGAAGCCATATGAGTTGGAAGTTAACCCTGATCTTCCCGTTTCCTTCTGTTGTCATCACAGTACTTCCTTCAAAGTAAGTTTTCTTTTGAATGTCTCTTTTAGTGCTTATTTCCCACCTCCTCGAGGGGCTAAGTAATTTCACTTAGAAATTAGAAAAATGGAATGAAGAAGACCTTTTAAAAGACAGTTTATTTCATGGCATTATATTTTAAAGGGTCCTGAAAGGCTCATCTCCAAGCAAGCAAGGCAGTCAAGTTTGACTTTATGGTTACCCTAGGCATAGCTCTTTGATGGATTAAAAAGTCTTTTTAGCCAGTTGACATCTGCTATTTCAGTGACACAATGTAGACATTTTAGGCTTTTATTCAAAATAGAAATTGTGCTTCAGTACATTGAAAATACGGTCCAGGAACACTAATGGCCACATTAATGACTTTGAATAACTTCTAGTTTTATAGTTCTAGAAGAGTATACTGGGAATATTTACTATGGAAGCAAAATACTGTTTTACCAGTAGGATTGATGACATCGACCTTACCTTTCATAACTATTTACAAAGGCTGGTGAAATACCAAGGCCTGTGGAAGGGTGAGTGTCATGTGGAAGGCATGTTTCTACATGCCTGTGCATGTCAACTCATAAACATTTACAATGGATGCTTCTTCCTCTACTCCTAAACTCTGGAAAAAGAGAATGTATCCTATTCATAATTTATTTTCAGAATCCAGGTGGTCCTTGACAATATTGCACTTAGTATTTGTTAAACTTAGCATTCAAAGAAACATGTCTGCTAAGTTTGCTCTAGCAAAGAAAAACCCAACTGGTTCAATTGAAATAGTATTTCAATAAGTATCTTAGTTCATTAGTGCTATTATAAAAAAAATGCCTGAGACTGGGTAGTTTAAAAGTAAGAGATTTATTTTGTTACAGTTCTGGAGTCTGAGAAGTCCAAAATCAAGGCACCAGCAAGTTCGGTTATCTGGTAAGGACTGCACCATCTGGTGGGGGAGGAATGCTGTATCTTTACACGGTGGAAAGTGGAAGGGCAAGCTAGCCAAACACTGCATGCATCCTCTTTTATAAGGGGCTTAATCACTTTCATAAGGGAGGAGCTCTCATGGCCTAATCATCTCTTAGAGGCCCAAATACCACACCGGCAACACTTGATTTTGGAGGGGACATGTTCAAACCCTAGCAATGAGTTTTTTTTAAACTTCTGTTTCTTGAGGCAATTTTTGTTCAATAGATATACACTATTTTACATGGTTGTGATATATATATATATACACACATACATATATATATA
>NW_007732771.1:87261-87875 GCF_000696425.1 Galeopterus variegatus
AAAACTGGTCAAAACTCCTCCTTATATTTACATCGAACTTTATAATTTGGAATACATGGAAGGAGTCTATTCCCCGGTTCCAAAAAAAGAAAAGAAACATGTCTGAAGGAAATTTTTCACTGGCTGTTTTCACCAAGCAAAACGTTTTCAAGGATCAACCATGTTGTGGCTTACATCAGTACTTCATCCCTTTTGTTAATAAATAATTTCCCTTGTATGGGTATACCATGTCTTGTTTATTCATTCATCAGTTGATAGGTATTTGGACTGTTTCCACTCTGGGGCTTTTATGAATGATGTTGCTATAAACATTCATGTTCAAGTTTTTGTGTAGCCATATGTTTTCATTTCTCTTGGGAGTGGGAGTAGTAACTGTTTAAATTTTCGAGGAACTGTCATACTGTTTAACAAAGAGAATGCACCATTTTATATTCATGCTAGCAGTGTTTGAGGGATGCAGTTTCTCCACATTTTTGCTAACATTTGTGATTACCTGTTTTTTTAATTATAGCTATCTTAGTATAAAGTTGTTCCTCATTGTGGCATTTATTTGCGTTTCCCTAGTGGCTAATGATTTTGAACATTTAGTTTCCATGTGTTTATTGTCTATTTGT
>NW_007732771.1:88922-92892 GCF_000696425.1 Galeopterus variegatus
ATCTAAATACAAGTCACTTGTAGATATAAGATTTGCAAATATTTTCTTCCATTCTCGGTTGTCTTTTTACTTTCTTGATAGTGTCCTTTGAAGCACACAAGTTTTGAATTAAAAAATCCAATTTATATATTTCTTTCTCGTTGCTTGTGCTTTTGGTGTCATAACTAAGAAAGCACTACCTGGTGTCATTTCATGGAGACATATTTTTCCCTAAGATTTTTATTATTTTAACTCATAGGTTTAAATTTTGATCCATTAAGTTAATCTTTTTATATGGTGTGATATAGCGGTCCAAACTCTTTTTTTTTTTTTTGCACACGGATATTTATTTTGACCAGTACCATTTGTTGAAAAGATTTAAATTATTTGGTACCCTTGTCAAAAATCAATTCACTACAAATGGAAGGTTTATTTTTGGACTCTCAATTCTATTACATTGATAGGTGTGTGGGCACATGTTTCTTTGTTTGTAGTTTATTTTAGTACAGTGGTCCCTCTGTATCCATTGGGGATCGATTGCAGGACCTCTGGTAGATACCAAAATTTGCAGATGCTAAAGTTCCTTATATAAAGTGGTGTAGTATTTGCATATAACCTGTACACATCCTCCTGTATACTTGAAGTAATCTCTAGATTACTTATAATAACTAATACAATGTAAAAGCTATGAACAGTTGTTATGCTATATTGTTTAGGAAATAATGACAAGAAAAACAGTACAGATGCATTTTTTTCATTGGATATTTTTGATCTGCAGTTGGTTGAATCCACGGATGTGGAACCCACAGATACAGAGGGCCAACTGTGTGTGTGTGTGCATGTGTATACATTCAAATATATGTGTTTATACTTGTGTATGTATATATGTGTGTGTGTATGTATTTGTGTGTGTGTGTATATATATATGGATGCTGCAACTGTTCTGAATTTGTTCACCAGTTCTAGTAGTGTTGTGGTGGATTTTCTAAGGATAAACATATGTCCTTTTGCCAGTACTATACCATGTTGATTTCTGTAGCTTTTTTGTAAGTTTTAAGGGTGGGAAGTGTGACTACTACAACCTTGTTTTTCAAAATTATTTTGGTAATCTGAGTACCTTGAATGCCCATGTAACTTTTAGGATCATTTTATTAATATCTGCACACAGGCAGCAGAAATTTTGACAGAGAATGCAATGAATCTGTAGACTTATATGGGACTGTTGCCAGCCTAACATTGTCATCTGATGCATGAATAGATGGTGTCTTTCCATTTATATAGATTTTTATTACTTTAACAGTGTTTTGTAATTTTCAGAGTATTAGTTTTGAAATGATTTTGCCAAATTTATTCCTAAGAATTTTATTCTTTTTCCATTAGTATAAGTATAATTTGTTTTCTTAATTGTACATTTGGATTTTCTTTGCATGTATGTGAGAATACAAATGATTTTTATGCCAATTTTGAATGCTACAATTATGCTGAGTTTGTTTATCAGTTCTAATAATTTTGTAGTGGATTTCTTAGGAAAATATACATACAAGGTCATGCCATATGCAAAGATAGTTAGTTTCACTTCTTTTATAAACTGTTTTATTTCTCTTTCTTGCTCTATTGCTCTTGCTAGAACCTTCAGTATAATGTTGAATAGAAGTGGAGAAAGAGAACTATGTTACCTTATGTTAATTCATTTTTTACATGTTTTTTTTTTAAATATATAAATAAACAAAGTTTATTTCTTACAGATTTTTTTTAACCATAGATAATCGTCCTTTTATTGTTTGATGTTTTGATAGTTTCATAGAAGTGGAGAAAGAGAACTATGTTACCTTATGTTAATTCATTTTTTACATGTTTTTTTTAAAAATATATAAATAAACAAAGTTTATTTCTTACAGTTTTTTTTTAACCATAGATAATCGTCCTTTTATTGTTTGATGTTTTGATAGTTTCTAATTTTTTTTTTTATTTTGTCAATATACAATGTAGTTAGTTATTGTGTCCCATCACCGAAACCTCCCTCCCTCCTCCCTCTCCCCACTCCCACCCAGATGTGTCCCCTCCATTTTCTCGTTGTAATCAATCTTTCATTCCTATGATAAATCCTGCTTGGTCATGATGTCTAATATTTTTATATATATGGCAGGATTTGGTGAGCTAGTTTTTTGTTAAAAATTTGCCTCTATATTCATAAGAGTAAGAGTTCATAAAGAAATGGTGTTAATTCTTTAAATATTAGAATTTGTCATCAAAGTAATCTGAGCCTGGGCTTTTAGATTTTCTTTGTGAGTTTATTTATTTATTTTTTTATAATTATTACTTCAATTTCTTTATATATGTCTATGTAGAGTTTCTATTTTTTTGTAAGTGTTGGTAGTTTATGTCTTTCTAGGAATTTTTCCCTTTTATCTCAGTTATCTAATTTATTGGCATAAATTTTTTCATAGTATTTTATGACAATAGGTTTTTTTTTTTTTTTTCAGTAAGGCCAATAGTAAAGCCCTCTCTTTAATTTCTGATTTTAGTAATTTGAATATTCTCTCTTCTTTTCTTGTTCAGTCTAGCTAATGATTTGATATTTAAAAAATATTTTTAATTAAAGAACTTTTAAATTTGTTTATATTCTCTATTATTCTATTCTCTATTTTATTAATTCTCAATCTAATCTTTCGTATTTGATTGCTCTTTTTTAGGTTAAATTTGTTCTCCCTTTTCCAGTGTCTCAAGGTAAAATGTTAGATTATTGATCTTTGATCATTTTTATTTTTTTCAATTTTTATTTTTCAACTTTATTTATATTTATTTTTGTGGGGTATAGTGTGCTGTTTCAATAGATGCATAAACTGCACGATAAATCTTAGAGTAGATAACATAGTTTTGCACCCATTAGTCCCTCCTCCTCACCCTATTCCCCTCCCAGCTTCCAGCAACCATTATTCTATTCTCTACTTCTATGAGAACCACTTTTTTTTAGATTACACATATAAGGAAGATCAGGCAGTATTTGTCTTTCTGTGCCTGACTTACTTCACTTAACATGATGATTTCTAGTTCTGTCCATGTTGCTGCAAATGATAAGATATCATTTATTTTTATGGCTAAATAATATTCCATTGTTTATATAAACCACGGCTTTTTTATCCATTCATCCATTGATGAACATTTAGATTAATTCCATCTATTGGCTATTTTTTTTTTCCTTTTTGTCTTTTTTCGTGTCCGGCAACGGATTGCAACCCTCAGTGTTGCTCCCGCACCTCGCTCAGCCAGTGAGTGGGAACCGGTCTGTATGTGGGATCCGAACCCTCGGCGGGAGCGCCACCGCACTCCCAAGTGGCGCACTGTAGCAGTGCGCCACCGGGCCGGCCCTATTGGCTATTTTTTGTAGCATTTGGAATGAACATGGGAGTGCAGGTGTCTTCTTGATATATTGATTTCATTTCCCTTGGGTATATACCCAGCATTGGGATAGCTGGGTCATAAGCTATATCTATATTTGGTTCTCTGAGGAATCTCCATACTGTTTTCCACAATGGCTATACCAATCTACATTCCCATAAACAATGTAGGAGGCTTTCCTTTTCTCCACATCCTCACTAGCATTTGTTATTTTCTGTCTTGTTGATGATGGCCTTTCTGACTGGGATGAGATGTCTCATTGTGGTTTTAATTTGCATTTCTCGGTGATTAGTAATTTTGAGCAGTATTTTTCACATCCTTGATGGCTATTTGTATGTATTGTTTTGAGAAGTGTCTGTTCAGGTCCTTTGCCCATTTTTTAAATTAGGTTTTGTGGGTTTTTGCTGTTAAGTTGTTTGAGTTCCTTATATATTGTGGACATTAGCCCCTTGTCTGACATGTGGTTCACAGATGCTTTCTTCCATTCTGTAGGTTGTCTTTTCATTTTGTCGAGACTGTCACTTGCTGTGCAGAAGGTTTTCAGTATGATGTAGTCCCTTTTATGTATTTTTGCTTTAGTTGCCTGTGCCTT
>NW_007732771.1:94149-107060 GCF_000696425.1 Galeopterus variegatus
TTATTAGTATTTTGATAGGGAATTCATTGAATATGTAGACCACTTTGGGTAATATGGACATTTTAATGATATTAATTCTTCCAACCCAAGAATATAGGATATCTTTCCATTTATTTGCATTCTATTCCATTTTTTTCCCCACCAATGTTTTATAGTTTTCATTGTAGAGGTCTTTCATCTCCTTGGTTAAATTTACTCCTAATATTTTTTTTTTTTTTGGTAGCTAACGTTAATGGGACTACTTTCTAGATTTCTTCTTCATCTATTTCATTATTGGAGTACAGGAAGGCTATTGAGTTTCGTGTGTTGATTTTGTATTCTGCCACTATTCTAAATTACTTTGTTAGTTCCAGTAATTTTTTGGTGGAGTCAGTAGGGTTCTCCATGTATGTGATAATGTCATCTGAAAATAGGGATAGTTTTACTTCCTCCTTTCCAATTTGGATGCCCTTTATTGTGTTCTCTTGCCTTATTGCACTGGCTAGAACTTCTAGTACTATGTTGAGTAAGAGTGGGGAAAGTGGGAATACTTGTCTTGTTCCAGATCTTAGAGGAAAAGCCTCTAATTTTTGTCCACTTCGTATGGTATTAGCTGTGGGTTTGTCTTGTAACCTTTATTGTGTTAAGGTACATTATTTCCATACCTAGTTGTTTAGTATTTTTACATGAAGGGGTGTTGTTTTTTGTTTGTTTGTTTCCCTCCATTCTGTTGAAGTCATGTGTCATGTGTATTGAGTTTCATATGTGGAACCATCCTTGTATCCCTGGAATGAATCCCACTTAATCATGGTGAATGATTTTTTTTAATGTGTTGTTGGATTCTGTTTGCTAGTGTTTTGTAGACGATCTTTGTTCATTATGGATATTGGTCTGTAATTTTCTTTTTTCATTGTATCTTTTTCTGGTTTTGGTATGAGGTTAATTTTGGCCTCATAGAATGAGTTGGGAAGTATTCCCTCCTCTTCAATTTTTGGAAGAGTTTGAAAAGAATTGGTATTAATTCTTGAAATATTTGGTAGAATTTAGCAGTAAAGCCATCTGGTCCTGGGGATTTCTTTGTTGGAAGACTTTTATTTCCTGCTTTAATCTCATTTCTTGTTATTGGCCAATTTAGGTTATCTAGTTCTTCATTATTCAACCTTGGTAAGTTGTATGTGTCCAGGAATTTACTCATTTCTTCTAGGTTTTCCAGTTTGTTTGCATATGGTTGTTCATAGTAGTCTCTTATGATCCTTTATATTTCTATAGAGTCAATTGTTGTGTCTCCTTTTCATTTATGATTTTATTTATTACAATCTCTCTTTTTTCTTTGTTAGTCTAGCTAAAGGTTTATGGACTTTGTTAATCTTCTGGAGATCAACTCTTTGTTTCATCAATCTTTTGTATTTTTTAAAATCTCTAATTCATTTATTTCTGCTCTGATTGTTGTTATTTCTCGCCTTCTGATCTCAGGGTTTTTTTCTTGTTTTTTCCAGCTGCTTTTTCTGCATCCCATACATTCTGGTATGTTGTATTTAAAATCTCTAATTCATTTATTTCTGCTCTGATTGTTGTTATTTCTTGCCTTCTGATCTCAGGTTTTTTTTCTTGTTTTTTCCAGCTGCTTTTTCTGCATCCCATACATTCTGGTATGTTGTATTTTCATTTTAATTTGTCTCCAAGAATTTTTAAATTTACTTTTTGATTTCTTCTTTGGACCATTCATTGTTTAGGAGCATTTCACTTAATTTCCATGTATTTGTAAGGTTTCTAGTGTCCCTTTTGTTGTTGATTTTTAGTTTTATTCCATTGTGGTTGGATAAGGTAGCTGATATGATTTCAGTTTTTTAAAATTTGTTGAGATTTCTTTTATGACCTAACATATGGTCTATTCTAGAGGATGATCCAAGTGATGGTGAAAAGAGTGTGTATTCTGTAGCTGTTGGATGAAATGTTCTGTAGAGTCCTTTAGGCCAAGTTGGCCTATAGTAGAGATTAATTCTGACATTTCCTGGTTGATTTTCTGTCTGAACGAACTGTCCTTTACTGAAAGTGAGGTGTTAAAGTCCTTGACTGTTATTGTGTTGGAGTCTATTTCTACCCTTATATCTAATAGTAATTGCTTTATGTAATTGAGTGCTCCGAAGTTGGGTACATATATATTTAGAATTGTTACATCCTCTTGTTGAACAAATCCCTTTATCATTTTATAAGGACTTTTCTTATCTTTTTGTACTTTCCTTGGCTTGATGTCTATTTTATCTGATGTAAGTATTGCTACTCCTGCCCTCTTTTGGTTTTCATTTCCATGAAATATTTTTCCATAAGCTCACTTTCAGTTGGTGTATGTGTTCTGTATAGGTAAAGTGAGTTTCTTGTAGGAAGCATACTGTTGGTTCTTATTTTTAATCCATTGAGCCACTCTGTGTCTTTTAATTGGGGGTGTTTAATCCATATAAATTTAGAGTTATTATTGATGTATAGGGACTTGTTACTGCCATTTTGTTTCTTTGTTTCCTCATTGTTTTGTTGATCCTTTTTTTTTTCTTTTTCTTTTTTTCTGGTCTTACTGTCTTCCTTGTTATTGACTGGTTTTCTCTAGCAGTGTATTTAGACTTCTCACTACTTATTTTTATTATGTCTCATATGTTTTGTGTTATGGTTACTATGAGGCTTACAGAAAACATGTTGCAGTTATAACTGATTATTTTGGACTAATAACAATTTAACTTTGATATACAAGAAAAACAAATGAACTAAAGGTAACTCTATGCTTTGCCGTCATTATCCCCCACTTTTTTTTACTTTTTTTTACTTTTTTTTGTTTCAACTTACTTCTTTTAATATTGCCTGTATCTTATACATTTGTTGTATTTGTTGATGTCTTGTTAGGTTTGACCTTAAGTCTTCATATCAAGGATGTAAGTGGTTTATTCAGCTCCGCTTGTTACATTGGACTATTCTGAGGTTGTCTGTTAACTTATTTTACTACTGAATTATGTACCTTCATATGTTTTCTTGATAATCCTGTGTTTCATCTTCTTTCAGACTGAACAACTTACTTTAGCATTTCCTGTAAGGCAGATCTAGTGTTGGTGAATTCTTTTAGCTTTTCTTTAAGAAAGATTTTATTTTTCCTTCATATCTGAAAGTTAGTTGTGCTGGAGAAAATATTCTTGGCTGACAGTGTTTTTCCTTCCACACTCTGAATATACCATTTGATTCTCTTCTGGCATGTAGGATTTCTACTGAGAAATGTGCCAAGAGACATATTGGGGCTCCATTGAATGTTGCATGTTTCTTTTCTCTTGCTGCTTTCAGTATTTGTTCATTGTCTTTGGTTTTTTGATAATTTGATTATGATGTGCCTTGGGATGTTCCTTCTTGGATTCAATTTGATTGGTGACCTCTAAGCTTCCTATACCTGGATGATGTCATCTTTCTGCTAATGTGGAAATTTTTCTGCCATTATGTGCTTGAATATGCTTTCTACATCTCTTCCTTTTTCTTCTTTATGTATGCCAATTATGCAGAGGTTATTTTGTGTGAGAGTCCCATATTTCTATATTTCTGTTTCATTTTTCATATTCTTTTTTCTTTTTGCTTTTCTGATTTGATCATTTTATATGTTTTATCTTCAATCTCATCAATTTTTTCCTCTGGTTAAGTCTGCTGTTGGAGTTTTCTATTGAGTATTTCAGTTCAGATAATGTAGTCTTTATTTTTAGAATTTCTATTTTTAAAAAAAATTCATTCAGTTCCTTTGTCAAGTTTCTCATATTTGCTCCTGGATTGTTTCCACATATCATTTAATTTTCTATCTGTATTTTCTTGACACTCCCTGAACATCTTTGAGAGGCTTATTCTGAATTCTCTGTCAAGATATTTAATAAATCCACTGTTCCTCTGGGTCTATTGCTGGTGCTTCATTTCTTTTGTTGGTGTCATATTTCCCTGTTCTTTTTTTTATCTTTGTATCTTTACATTGATGCCTGGGCATTTGAGGGACTCCTACCTCTCCCAGGTTTTATAGTTGTTCTTTGGTGGTGTTAGAGCTTTAGTTGTTAATATCAGAACTTTGTTACTGATCTGTGCTGTTTTTCTTTTCTTTCTTTCAATTCTGTATTTCATTATTTTCCACTACTGCCACTTAAATTCTGCATTGAAACTAAATTGTCCTCTGGTTAATTTACAAATGGGCAAACTTCTTGTGGGGACAAGCACTTGAGTCCTGTGTTTGAGCTAAATTGTTGCTTTGCTAGGTGGTTCCTATTTTCAGTTGTGTGCAGTCCCTTGCTCCTGTGTGGGTCCACAGGTATGCTGTCAGTGGTCTCACTGGCCTGGAGGCTGGTATGATGTGTTGCAAGGCTCTCTTCTTCCCTGAAGACTCGAAGCAACATAAAGCAAAGGGCTTACCTGCAGCTTTTGTCAGCTCCTGCTCTGTATGCTTACTGGGGCCAGCTCTGAGGCAGTCAGGTCTTGAAACTGTCAGAGCAGTCCCTTTTTTCTCTTGCATGGCTTCTCCAGCCTTCAGGAACTCCGCGGGTGTCTCTTCCTCTTCCCCCAAGCTCCACCAGTCCCAGGTTGGCAGTCTTTGCTTTTTATTCAGTAAGTAAGTAAATTGATCAGTTGTGAGAGAGAGTGATATTGAAGACTGTTTATTCCATCATCTTGATGATGTCTCTCTTTCTTCTTTTAAATATAAGCACTTACAGCTTCAAATTTCTAAGTACTACTTTAGCTGAATCTAGTAAGCTTATGTATGTTATGTCTTCATTTAGTTTATATGAAAGCATTTTCTAATTTCCCTTGTGATTTTTTTTAATGCATTGGTTATTTAGAAGTATGCTGTCTAATTTTCATGTATTTGTAAATTCCCCAGATTTCTTTGTGTTATTGACTTTTCCTTTTATTGAATTGTGGCTGGGGAATATGTTTTGCAGGATTTAAATCATTTCAATTTATTGAGGCTTGCTTTACGTTCTAGTACATTCTCTACCCTGGAGACTGTTTCATGTGTTCTTGAAAAGAATATGTGCTATTCTCTTGTAAGGTGGAATGTTCTGTAGATGTCTGTGACATCCAGTTGTTTTATAATATCTGCATTTTCTATTTCTTCATTGATTTTTCTAAGTAGTGGCAGTCATTTTATTGTTATTTATTTAGTGACTGGAGCGGGTATTTTAGTGAAGACTATTTGTCCTGCAGCATGAAGCCTCTGATGCTACTCCTCAGAAGGTATAACTCTGAACATGTTTATAATCACCCTGGGATTATAATAGCTGAATTTGAATTTTAGCAGTCCTGAACTCTAATTTCTAGTTATTATACAAAAAATGTTCATATTTGATCATTATCTTTTCCTTAATAAGTATTTATTTGTTTTAAAAATTTATCCTGCTTGTCATGTATCAAATTGGTCAGTTATTCTGTTTTGGAATACCATAGTGTCACATGATCCTTTCTTATTGTATTAAAAATAAACATTTTAAGATTAGGTCCCTACTACCCTGTTTTTTCATCCAGAGTCTTTTAATTGTGTAAGGATTTTAGTGAATTCAATCTTTCTGTAATTGCTTTAAAAATATCAATCTTTAGTAAAGGCATAGAGATCCAGAATTAAACAAGAAAATAAATATGGTTTGAGAATACAGATAGCATTAAGGAATCTATAAAAATGTAGTATCATATAGGAGAATAGCTTCTACATTTGAAGTCAAAAGGTCAGTGTTGGAATATTGACATCCTTGTGTGACATTGATCAAATTACTTAAGTCTCCAATTTCCGTATAGAATGCCTCTCTCGTTTGTCAGGAGAAACACAAAGTAAGTTTTGTGTGAGAAATTTTGAAAATGCAAAAAAATTATAAGGTGTTATAAGAATTACCATATTACTGAAGTTATAAAATGTCCTTGTCATAAGTAATGTGTGAATAAGTATAGTAAATAGGTCCTAGAGTTTTGAAAAACCAATAGAAGGCAACACATTATACAGGAAGACAAATTAAAAGGAAACTGAACTCATCAATGGCAATAAAACAGAAAACACATAAAAAAACCTCTTGCAAAAACAAAACATAATCTGTTCTGAAATGCTGAAAATATAATATAAATTTTAAATTTCATTACAGTGACCAAAACAATAGCTGTCAAAATCAAGCATGTCACATTTCAAATCCTGTAGAATGTTCTTCAGGAATATCTTTCAAGTTGGGCCACTCTTTTGTTTATACCTACTTCCCCTTTATTCAGACCCTTATCATGTCTTGTTTGAACTGTTATGGCTAAAGTCTTCATGTGAGTCATTATTAGCATTCCCCTCCAAGATATCATTTCCAAATAAAAATATGAATCTTCAGGAATATCTTTCAAGTTGGGCCACTCTTTTGTTTATACCTACTTCCCCTTTATTCAAACCCTTATCATGTCTTGTTTGAACTGTTATGGCTAAAGTCTTCATGTGAGTCATTATTAGTATTCCCCTCCAAGATATCATTTCCAAATAAAAATATGAGAATATACCCTTTCTCATTTAATAACGTCTTTGATTGTGTGTTGCCCATATTTAATTCTTTAAAATTTTTAACAAGCAAAAATAAAATTAAAAAATCGTTTTTCTAGCACACACAATTCAGCCATAAACCATCTGTCATCAGTGCCCCCTATGCATCTAACATCCTTATTAACTTTCACATTTACACGAATACCTCAGTACTGTTTTAATCTGCAACTTTGAGACTTTTTATGTACTGCCGTGATTAACTAGAATCTCTTCCATTTCTTTTTCTTTTGGTAAACTCTTGCTCATTCTTTAAGACCCAGCTCAAATATCCCATCTGTAGAGAAGGTCTCTCTAACTCCACACTTGTTCTGCTCTTTATGTTAATAGCTGTAAAAGCATTTGCTCAGTTGTGGTGTAATCTGTGCTTCAGTGATTTTTGTTTCTCACTAAATTGTAAGCCTCTTGTTTAGAGATAGTGCTTGGCTTATAATTTGTATTTAATACTTAAATCCTTATTAATAAATGGGTGAATGGATGGGTGGATGGATGGAAAATGAGGAAGATGATAGGCTTAAAACCAAGGAATTAGTCCCAGTTTCAGGTCAGTTCTCTTATTTCTATAACATTACCAATACATCCTCTGTCCTTCTGTTCTTCCCTGATTAAGGCAACCGCCCATTGTGAATCTACCATGCAGTAGGGGTAGTTCAATCCATTTCTTCTCTACCCTTATCAGACAGAACCTAAGTAAAGCCAGGAGCTCTTATACAAATACCCGAGAGTAAACTGTGTAGTGTTAGGCATGGAATATTTAAACAGAGATATTACTAGTTGATATTGGAATTAGATTTTTTTCCAAATTTATATGTAGTTAAAAATAAAGAGTTCTTATTTACAATGTGTATTTACTCCCTCTTGTCAGCCTAGTTGAAATTTTATCTAAATTGGGTGGAACTTTCCCTGGATATGATTACCAAGCTTCCCATACTCTAGCATAGGTATACCCACAAACTACACCGCTTCCAGAACACAATCCTAGGAGGGTCTAATTATACTTACTACCTACAAATCTCTGTTTAAGAATAAATGAAAGCACCTATTACTTTTAAATCAATGAGAAAGAAATTCTATTTTTAAATATTTTTTTATGCTCATCTGGTTTACTTTAGTTTCTGGACTTAGGGCTAGTGCTTAATTCTACATATATGTCAGCCTCCTGCAAACAAGATCAGTCTTGCAACAGAAATAAATATGCAGTCGAAATGTTAACAAGGATCCCTGATTCCATAAATAAATTTCCTTACCAATGGTAAACTTTCTAGAAACTCCTGCTGTGTAAGCTAGAAGGCTTCAAGCTGAGCTCTTTTTTTAGCAGCAAGTTGCCCTTAGGTAAATTACATTGATGACTAAGTAAAACCCAGGTAATGTGAGACCAGAGTATAGCTAACATTCTTCATGTCATGCACCATTATCAGACTCAATGAAGCAAACCTTTGGAGATCAAAGAATAAACCTTGTCCTCACTGCTTTTTGCTGTGCTGAAAATTTTAACTGCTGGTTAGTCTATTTTTAACTTATTTAAATGGAGCCAACTGCTTACTGGCTCAGGGAGTGCTGAACTGAAAAACTACTGCCTGGCTTGTATGGTCCTATCATCTAAGAACTTGATGCCCTAGATTTCCCAAGGCAGACCCTGTTTTAGGATTTACAGGTTTAAGACCTGATTTGTATTCCCTGGCTACAATAGAAATTAAGTTGAAAACAATCTAGTTAGACTTTAGACTTAATGTAATAGACCATAAAGAGTTGTACTCGATTCTTGAAAGAAACATGATAAGCAAAATTTTTAATAAAAAATAGTAAATTAGTGCAGAATATTATAAATTAGTTGTAGATTTATGATGGTATTAAAATGTTATAGCTAGAAGACTGGTTTGCTGCTTTGGCTAGTTACCCACCCTTTGGAATCTAAATGCCATGTATTGGGAAAACTCCCTGTTGGAATTCAGAACCACCCTCTAAAGTGGAGGGTAAGCTCAGACCAAAGGAAGAGGTGGACCACTCTAGGTTTTTAGGTAGTCACAAATTTACTTAGGGGGAACTTAGATATGAGGCGGTCTTGGGCTGCAGCAAGACAAGGTACATCTCTTTGTTTTTAATGCATGCCTGTCTAGCCTTTTATACCATGAGAAAAGGGAAAGGGGAAAAGAGAGAGAAAGAAAAAGTCACTGATGACATGTTAAGCCATCTGGTTACTTTATTAATCTGTTTACTCTCTACTTAAAGAGATCGTTTGGGTTCCCTACAATCTGGTAAATATTCCTAAGGGGAGAGTGGGATGTTCTGGACTGCAGTTACCTTGGCACTTGTATATTTCCTCCAGTTATTATATCCTACAACTCATTTCATGGTCAGGTACTCAGAATACATTTTCAAAACACTCTACTCTCTGTGAGCAGCCTTATATTTCTACATGTTCCCCTCAGTGAGAGTCCATGGCTGCCACTTAAGATTTTATAGTGAGGGTGGTGGTGTTACTCTCAAAGTTGGTGCAACACTGCAGGATGAGTCCATGGCAACAATGGTGACAAATATAGGAGAAAAGGCAAAGCAATGAAGTAAGCAAATATTAATAAGTGGGTTTTTTTTATTTCATCAGTTTTAAAAATTTTAAAATCAATTTGACAATAACTATTTTAATGATGGGGTGGGATCATTTAGAGAATTTAACTGTGATGCCATTTGATGTGTTAGAGAGGTGACATTCTCACTGTTACCTGGATTGTATATATACAGAACTCTGTTCTGATAATAGCACAGGTCCCACCTCGGGCCACAGTAAGAATGTCTAGAGTCATTTTATTTTGTAAAACAATCTTTTTTATGAGAGTTGTTTCTCTGTTCAAGGCTAGAAAATCCTGTCTTCTGCCTTGAGCCAACAATGCTGGAACAGGCAGGTGCCGCCACAGGCCTCCCAGCCCAGGCCAGTTCCCACATCCCAGAGAGGCCTGAGCTGCCAGCCCACAGGCTTCGAGGCAGCTGTGCCAAATTGGCAGTACCTGCAGGATCCTAGCCAGATACTAGGGTCAAATGAGTGGACCATGAAATTCCCTGCCACAATGAGTAAACATCAAAGGAAAGATACCAGAAATATGAACAATCAAGAAAGTACGACACCACCAGTGGAAAAAGGAAAATAATAACTCTCAAGCTCTAGATCCTGTAGAACAGGAAGTCCTTGAAATGACTGACAAATTTCGAGCAACAATTCTAAGGAAACTAAATGAGATACAGAAAACTCAGTTAGACAACACAATGAAATGAGAAAAAGTATACAGGACCTGAAAGAAGAAATGTACAAAGAATTTAATGCCCAAGAAAGAATGTAGCAGAGCTTGAGGAGCTGAAGGATTCACTCAACAAAATAAAAAACACAAGAGTTCATGTGCCACCCCAAGAAACCAACAGACATGGAAGACAAACAGTAAATCAGAAAGAAAGGAACAAAAGATACTTAAAACATCCAAACAAAAATCAATAAAATGCTAGGAGTGAATCAATACCTTTCAATAACAACTCTTAATGTAAAAGGATTAAATTCCCCACTCAAAAGACACAGACTGAGTGGATTAAAAGGGTGGACCCAACTCTATGCTGCCTTCAAGATACCTAACTCACCTGTAAAGAAACACATAGACGAAGAGTGAAAGGATGGAAAAAGATATACCATGCAAATAGAAACAAAGAGCTGGAGTAGTTATTCTTATATCAGATAAAATAGACTTTAAACCAAAAACCATAAAAAGAGATAAAGAAGGCCACTATATAATGATAAAAGGATCTATCTATCAAGAAGACATAACAGTCATAAATATATACACACCAAGGTTGGAGCAGCCAGATTTATAAAGCAAACACTATTACACCTAGAGAATGAGATAGACACTAATACTGTAATAGCAGGGTCCCTGAACACCCCAATCTCAATATTGGACAGATCATCTAGGCAAAAAATCAACATAGAAACACAAGATCTAAACAATACTTTAGACCAATTGGACTGGGCAGATAACTACAGAACATTCCATCTGACAACCTTAGAATATTCATTCTTCTCATCATCACATGGAACATTCTCCAGGATAGACCACATGTTAGGTCACAAATCAAGTCTCAACAAATTCAAAATATTTCGAATTATTCCATGTATTTTTAGAGATAATAATGGATTAAAATTAGAAATCAATAACGAATGAAAACCTGGAAACCACACAAACACATGGAAATTAAACAATATTCTACTTAATGACATATGCGTCCAAGAACAAATTAAACAGGAAATCAAAACATTTATTGAAACTAATGAAAACAATGATACATCATACCAAAACCTGTGGGATACTGCGGGAGCAGTATGAAGGGGGAAATTTATCACATTAAATGCTTCCTTCAGAAGAAAAAAAAGATGGCAAGTAAACAACCTAACACTTCACCATAAAGAAATAGAAAAACAAGAACAATCCAAACCCAATGTTAGCAGACTGAAATAAATAGTTAAGAGCAGAACTTGATGAAATAGAAACCCCAAAAATGATGTGAAAGATCAGTGAAACAAAAAGATGTCTTTTTGAAAAGATAAATAAAATTGACAAAGCTTTAGTAAGACTAACTGAAAAAAGAAGAGAGAAGACCCAAATAATAAAAATTAGAAATGAAAAAGATGATAATATAACTGATACCTCAGAAATACAAGGCATCACTAGAGACAACTATAAACAACTATATGCCAACAAATTTGTAAATCTGGAGGAAATGGATAAATTTCTGGACACACACAAACTACCAAAACTGAGCCAAGAAGATGTAGAAAATCTGAACAGACCAATAACAATAAAAGAGGTTGCAGCAGTTGTCAGAAGTCTCCCAAAAAGAAAAGCCCAGGACTGGATGGGTTCACTGCAGGATTCTTTCAAGCCTTCAAAGAGGAATTGATACCAGTTCTCTACAAAGTATTCCAGAAGACCGAAACAGAGGCCATTCTCCCAAACTCATTCTATAAGGCAAACATCACTCTGATACCAAAACCAGACAAAGATACAAAAAAAAAAAAAAAAAAAACCAGGCCAATATCCTTGATGAATATAGATGCAAAAATCCTCAATAAAATACTAGCTAACAGAATACAGTAACACACAAAATTATCCACCATAATCAAGTGGGATTCATCCCAGAGATGCAAGGTTGGTTCAATACATGAAATCAATAAATGTGACACACCAAATCAATAAAATCAGAGACAAAGACCATATGACCATCATGTAGGTGCTGAAAAATACTTAATAAAATTCAACATTTGTTCATGATAAACACTCTCTACAAGTTAGGTTAGATGGAAAGTATCTCAACATAATTAAAGCCGTATATGATAAGCCCACTGCCAATATCATCCTGAACAGGGAAAAGTTGAAAGATTTTCCCTTAAGAACAGAAACTGACAAGGATGCCCACTCTCACCACTCCTATTCAACACAGTGTTGGAAGTAGTAGACAGAGCAATCAAAGAAGAGAAGGAAATAAAGGGCATCCTGATTGGAAAAGTTGAAGTCAAACTGTCCTTGTCTGCAGATGACATGATCCTATATATTGAGCAACCTAAATCCCCTACAAAAAAACTCTTAGTGTTGATAAATGATTTCAGCAAAGTTGCAGGATACAAAATAAACACAAGAAAATCAGTAGAATTTTTCAACTCCAACAGTAAATATGCAGAAAAAGAAATCAAGAAAGCTAGCCCATTTACAATAACCATCAAAAAAATATTTAGGAATAAAGTTAAGCAAGGATGTGAAAAATCTGTATGATGAGAAATGCAAACCACAGTAGAGAGAAATTAAAAAGGACACAAGAAGATGGAAAGATATCTGATGCTCTTGGATGGGAAGAATTAACATTGTCAAAATGTCCATCCTACCCAAAGTGATCTACAGATTCAATGTAATCCCCATCAAAATCCCAGTGACATTTTTCTCTGAAATGTAAAAAAAAAAAAAAAAAAAAAAAAAAAAAAAATCCTAACATTTATATGGAATAACAAAAGACCATGAATAGCCAAAGAAAATCTGAGCAAAAAATAAATAAATAAAGCTGGAGGCATAACACTACCTGACTTTAAACTACACTACAAAGCTGTAAAAACCAAAACAGCATGGTACTGGCATAAAAACAGAGACACTGATCACTGGAATAGAATAGAGAACCCAGAAATCAACCCACACACCTACAGCCATCTGATCTTTAACAAAGGCACCAAGCCTATACACTGGGGAAGAGACTGCCTCTTCAGCAAATGGTGCTGGGAAAACTGGATATTCATATGTGGGAGAATGAAACTAGGCCCATACCTCTCACCATATACCAAAATCAACACAAA
>NW_007732771.1:107970-112103 GCF_000696425.1 Galeopterus variegatus
GCATAGCCAAAGCAATTCTGAGTAAATAAATAAAGCTGGAGGCATAACACTACCTGACTTTAAACTACACTACAAAGCTGTAAAAACCAAAACAGCATGGTACTGGCATAAAAACAGAGACACTGATCACTGGAATAGAATAGAGAACCCAGAAATCAACCCACACACCTACAGCCATCTGATCTTTGACAAAGGCACCAAGCCTATACACTGGGGAAGAGACTGCCTCTTCAGCAAATGGTGCTGGGATAACTGGATATTCATATGTGGGAGAATGAAACTAGACCCATACCTCTCACCATATACCAAAATCAACTCAAAATGTATTAAAGAATTAAATATATACAATGAAACAATAAATCTTCTTAAAGAAAACATAGGAGAAACCCTTCAGCAAATAGAGCTGGGCACAGACTTCATGAATATGACCCCTAAAGCACAAGCAACCAAAGGAAAAATAAACAAATGGGATTATATCAAACTAAAGAGCTTCTGCACATCAAAAGAAACAATTAACAGAGTTAAAAGACAACGAACAGAGTGGGAGAAAATATTTGCAAAATATACATTTGATAAAGGACTAATATCCAGAATATATAAGGAACTGAAACAACTTCATAACAAAAAAAACACAACAAATAACCCAATTAAAGAATGGGCAAAGGAGCTAAATAGGCATTTCTCAAAGGAAGATATACAAATGGTGAACAGACACATGAAAAATGCTCAACATCACTGCTTCCCAGCATTTGGGAAATGCAAATCAAAACCACACTGAGATACCATCTCACCCCAGTGAGGTTGGTGAGGTTGCAGAGAAAAAGTAACTCTCATACACTGTTGGTGGGACTGCAGAATGGTGCAGCCTCTATGGAAAATGGTATGGAGGTTCCTCAAACAATTGCAGATAGATCTACCATATAACTCAGCTATCCCACTGCTGGGAATACACCCAGAGGAATGGAAATCATCAAGTCAATGGTATACCTGTTCTCCAATGTTCATTGTAGCACTATTTACAGTAGCTAAGAGGTGGAACCAGCCCAATGTCCATCATCAGATGAGTGGATGCGGAAACTGTGGTATATTTACACAATGGAATACTATTCTGTTATAAAAAAGAATGAAATACTGCCATTTACAACAACGTGGATGAACCTAGAGAAAATTATATTAAGTGAAACGAGTCGGGCACAGAAAGAGAAATATCACATGTTCTCACTTATTTGTGGGAGCTAAAAATAAATAAATACACAAAGTGGCGGGGAGGGAAGAAGACACAACAATCACAATTCCTTGAAGTTGTTATGACAAGCAAACAGATATGAGGTTGTTGGGAGGGAGGGGAGAGTGGTAAGGGGAAGGGAGGTTTTATTAATGGGCCACAATAATCAACCACAATGTATATTGATAAAATAAAATTAAATTAAAAATAAAATAAAATTAAATAATCTTGAAAGAAAAAAAAAAGAAATGCTATGCTATTCTGATATTAGAGGACACTCTTTTTCATGTCTCCTAAAAGTTTTGAAGCTTTCCTTTCACATTTAAATAAATATGCACAGAAGAATTTCTGTGTATAGTGGGATTTGATGACCTAATTTTATTTTTCCCACTTGCATAACCAGTTGTACAAGTACAATGTATCAAATAGTCTATTATTTCACATTGACTTCTAATATTTCTGTCAAATAACAGATTTGGTTCTGTTTTATATCAGGTGTGTTATCATGCATGGTTCTATTTCTGTGCTCTCTATTTTGTTTCATCGGTTAGTTCCTTTACAAATACCACATAGATTGAATTAACATGACTATATAATAACTCTTGATATTTGGTAGGGTGAATGTCTATACTTCATTCTTTTTCAGTAGTGCCTTGGCTATCCTTGGTCCACAGAATTTTCCACATAAATTTAGAGTAAGCTTGTTAAAATTCTTTTAAAAATCCTGTTGGGATTCTGATTAATTGTGTTGAACCCCAAAATAAATTTTGGAATAATTTGCATCCTGTTTGATCGTGGTCTGGAGAGGTAAAATTTATTTCTACATATTCTTAATCTGGACACCTCTTTTTAAAAACTCACTTATTAGTTCTAAAAAAATGTCCTTAGATTCTTAGGTGTTTTCAGTGTAAACAGTCATATTAGCTGTGACAGATATAGTTTTAATTCTTCCATTAAAATCTTTACACATGTATTTGTTTTCCTGGTCTTTCATTACTGGCCAGAATATCCAAAACAAAGTAAAAGAGAAGGGTGATAGTTGAAATCAAACAGTTAAACACATAAAGTCGTAATAATAATATTTTCAATTATAAAAATAATAAGATACTTAGAAATGTTTTTCTTGTTTGAAATAATAATGTATTTCTTGCAGTAGGCTGAAAAATGGTCCCCCAAAAGATGACCATTCTCTAATCCTTGAGGTCTATGAATTTTTTTGTGGCAAAAATGTTCTCTGCAAATATAATTAAGAGTTTTGAGATGGGGAGATTATTTTATGTTAGCCACGTGGGCCCTAAATGTAGTCACAAATATCCTTATAAGAAAGAGGCAAATCAATATTTGACAAAGGCAGAAGAAGAGAAGGCAATGTGACCAATGAGGCAGAAACTAGGACGATGCTGTCGTAAGTCAAGGAATACCAGCAGCCATGAGAAAATGGAAGAGGTAAGAAACAGATTGTCTGCTAGAGCCGTCGAAGGAAGAACAGCCCTGTTGATGTCAAAGTTTTAGCCCAGTAGTAATGACTTCAGACTTCTGGCCTCCAGAACTGTGAGAGAACAAACATCTATTTTAAGCCACCTAGTTTATAGAAATTTCTTATAGCAGTCACAGGAAACAAATACAGTTCTTAATCCTTATTCTTATCTAGAGTAATGTATGCTGCAAGTTTTAAATATATGCCCTTTGTGAGATTAATAATGCAGGGCCTATTCTTAATATGCTAGGAGTTTTTATAGTGAATGGGTGATGAATTAAATTAAATAACTTTCTGCATTTACTATTTTTCAATTTTTATGCATTAGTAATACAAATTATGCACACATACATGCACACATTCTTCTAATGATACATTTTATTTATTTTCCTTTTTTTCTAAAGTGAAAACAAATTGTTTTTNTATTCTTATCTAGAGTAATGTATGCTGCAAGTTTTAAATATATGCCCTTTGTGAGATTAGTAATGCAGGGCCTATTCTTAATATGCTAGGAGTTTTTATAGTGAATGGGTGATGAATTAAATTAAATAACTTTCTGCATTTACTATTTTTCAATTTTTATGCATTAGTAATACAAATTATGCACACATACATGCACACATTCTTCTAATGATACATTTTATTTATTTTCCTTTTTTTCTAAAGTGAAAACAAATTGTTTTTTGGTTTTTTATTGGTTATGAATATTCATGAGATATAAAGCTGATTGCCACCCCTCGTGCCCAACATGTGAAGACCAGATGCATACTGGCAGCATATCCATTACCACAAATTGCAATTGTACCCTGTGTCCCCCAACCAGTTATCCATAACCTACCTCCCCATCCCCCTTTCTCCCACTCCTCTTTGTCTCCCTAGGTATGCTCTCTCCCTCTGCAAGTCCAATGCACCACTGTGGTCTTTCTTTCCTTCCTTCTTTCTCTCTTAGCTCCAACATATGAATACATGTGGTATTTATCCCTCTGTGCTTTACTTATTTCACTCAAAGTAAGTTTCTCCAAGCTCATCCATGTTGCTGCAAATGGGAGAATTTCATTCTTTTTTTATGGCAGAGTAGTATTCCATGGTGTATATATACCAGTTTCCTTATCCAGTCATCCATCGATGGACATTTAGATTGGTTTCATATCTTGGTTATTTGTTAAACAGAGCTGTGATGAACATGGGAGTGCAGGTATCCATTTGACATGATGATTTCCATTCCTCTGGGTATATACCCAGAAGTGAGATTGCTGGATCAGATGGAAGCTCTATGTATAGTTGTTTGAGAAACCTCCATACTCTTTTCCATAGTGATTGTACTAATTTACAGTCCCCCCAACAGTGCAGGAGTGTTCCCTTCTCTCCACACCTTCACCAGCATTTGTTATTCTCCATCTTTTTTATTATAGCCAGTCTAACTGGGGTGAG
>NW_007732771.1:113309-114425 GCF_000696425.1 Galeopterus variegatus
TCTTCTGCATATGGATATCCAATTTTCCCAGCACCACTTATTGAAGAGGTAGTCTTTTCCCAATTTTTGATTTTTGTTGCCTTTGTCCAATGTCAGATGTCTGTAAGCCTGAGGGGTGATTTCTGTGTTCTCAATTCTGCTCCAGTGGTCTCAGTGTTTATTTTTATGCCAGTACCATGCTCTTTTGGTTACTATAGTTTTGAGTATAATTTGAAGTCAGGTAGTGTTATGCTTCTGGCTTTTTTTTTTTTTTGGCTCAGGTTTACTTTGGCTATTTAGGGTCTTTTGTTGTTCCATATGAATGTTAAGATTGTTTTCTCCATTTCTGTGATGTATGTCATTGGTATTTTGATGGGGATTGCATTGAGTCTGTAGATTGCTTTGGGTAGTATAGACATTTTCACCAAGTTAATTCTTCCAATCCAAGAGCATGGGATATCTTTCCACCTTTATGTCTTCTGTAATTTCTTTCAGTAATGGTTTGTAGTTCTCACTGTAGAGATCTTTCACCTCCTTGATTAAATTGTTCCCTAGGTATTTTATTTATTTTGTGACTGTTGTAAACGGGCTTACTTTCTTGATTTCTCTTTCTTTTAGTTCATTTTTTGAGTATATAAATGCAACTGATTTGACGGCACTTATTTTGTATCCTACAACATCAGTGAAATTATTAATCAGTTCTAGGAGTTTTTTGATAGTCTTTAGGTTTTTCTATATATAGTATCACGTCACCTGCAAATAGAGACAGTTTGACTTCATCTTTTCCAATCTGGATGCCCTTTCTTTCTTTCTCTTGCCTGCTTTTTCTGGTTAGTATGTCCAGTACTATGTTAAATAGAAATGGTGAGAGTGGGCATCCTTGTCTTATCCCTGTTCTTAAGGGAAAAGCCCTCTGTTTTTCCCCACTCAGAATGATACTGGCAGTGGGCTTGTCATAGATGGCATTTATTGTGTTAAGATACTTTCCTTCTATATCTAATTTGTTGAGAGTCTTTATCACGAAGGATGTTGAATTTTGCCACATGCTTTTTCAGCACATATTGAGATAATTATATGGTTTTTGTCCTTGAGTTTTCCTTAGATAAACTCAACTTGAACATGATGTATTATGTTTTA
>NW_007732771.1:115842-117130 GCF_000696425.1 Galeopterus variegatus
GCTTTTTAGTTTGATATAGTCCCACTTGTTTATTTTTCCTTTGGTTGCCTGTGCTTTTGGGCTCATATTCATGAAGTCTGTACCCAATCCTACTTACTGGAGTGTTTCCCCTATGTTTTCTTTAAGGAGTTTTATTGTTTCAGAATGTAAATTTAATTCTTTAATCCATTTTTTTTTTCCTTTTTGTCTTTTTTCGTGTCTGGCAACGGATTGCAACCCTCAGTGTCGCGCCCGCACCAGACCGGGACCGGCAACGGGATCGCAACCCTCGGTGTCACGCCCACACCTCGCCCAGCCAGTGAGCGGGAACCGGTCTGCATGGGGGATCCAAACCCTCGGCAGGAGCGCCGCCGCGCTCCCAAGCGGTGCACTGTAGCAGTGCACCACCGGGCTGGCCCTAATTCTTTAATCCATTTTGAGTTAATTGTGTCATATAGTGAGAGGTACAGGTCTANTGGCATTTATTGTGTTAAGATACTTTCCTTCTATATCTAATTTGTTGAGAGTCTTTATCACGAAGGATGTTGAATTTTGCCACATGCTTTTTCAGCACATATTGAGATAATTATATGGTTTTTGTCCTTGAGTTTTCCTTAGATAAACTCAACTTGAACATGATGTATTATGTTTTACTAGGTGTGGTTTCCTAATATTTTAGAATTTTTGTATCTGTATTTACTAGTGAGATTAACTTATAATATCCCTTTCTTACACCGTATCTATTTTGTTTTGGCATATAAGACATACTAGCTTGAAACAAATAGAGATTGATTTCTTTTTTTAAATTTTATTTTAACTTCTCAATATACATCGTGGTTTATTTTCATATCCCTTTACCGGTTCTTCTCCCTGCCACTCCCCTCCACCTGAAACTAAATTATATGTGTTCACTTGTCTTAACAAGTTCAAGGAATTGTTGTGATTGTTGTTTCTTCTTCCCTCCCTTACCCTTTGTTTGTATATTTATTATTTATTTTTGGCTCCCACAAATGAGTGAAAACATGTGGTATTTCTCTTTCTGTGCCTGACTTGTTTCACTTAATAGAATTTTCTCAAAGTCCATCCATGTTGTTGCGAATATAGTATTTCATTCTTTTTTATAGCAGAGTAGTATTCCAATTTGTACCACATTTTCTTTATCGACTCATCTGATGATGGACATTTGGGCTCCTTCCAACTCTTGGCTATTGTAAATAGTGCTGCAATAAACATGGGAGTACAGGTATTTGTTTGGCATAATGATTTCCATTCCTCTGGTTAAATCCCCAGCAGTAGAATAGCTGGGTCA